>NW_026096395.1:0-18432 GCF_023614345.1 Adelges cooleyi
GGTAGAAACTTCAAGTGTAGTGTATGGTGGTCCCAGCACATCTGCCTGCTATGACTGAAATTCTCCCTTATATGTTGGTCCGCTCGCTGAATGGCCGTGGGAATCCTCGCAATTATCGAAAGTCCGCGTGTGGATGACCTCGCTCGTCCATGGCATCCGCTTATGTCAACGGTGGAGGAAGGGTAGAGGCATGAGAGTGCAGCCTTCGCATGGTCGAAATTGGCTAGCTTCGATGTGAGATTCGCACGGTAGTTGCCAAAACGTTAAGTTTCTCTTAGTGGTTGGCCTCGTGTTTGAGGTAAACTGTGAACAGAATTGCAAGTTGTCTGCTTTCGCAAGATGCTGTAATGACCTTTTGGGTCTGATGTGAAATCGGCACGTGTGGTACATTCATATTTAGGAATATTTAATAATGAGAAGTTATATAACATAATATATAGATATATGTATATGTTAGTCCTGATAAGTTGTACAATGTAATAAATATATATATGTATCTATTAGCCCTGATAAGGGTGGGTCCGTTACACTATACCCAATGATACTATAGTTTAATGGTAATAACTACTACCCCCTCTATTTCTGCGTATAATATCATAATAACATACTATTTAATAATAATAACATATTCATACATTATAATTAATAGCGCTACATTGGCTACTTAATATTTTAATACATAAATAAATGACAAGACATAGGTGTACAAAAATATATTGAAGTCTGTAGCCTAGCCGTAGTGGGGTGATAGTAAAATACAGATAGTTCATACTTCATACATATGCAGCAGTCGGCCCGCTACAACGACAATATATCGGATTTATAGTATAATATATTGTTTATGCTTTATACTGATTACTGTTTATAATGTGGCTGTTTTCATAATTTATTCAACCGTGATCTGTAGTTTACGACAAGTCAAGTAACAACCCATGTGTTTTCAAAACTCAAGTAGACACCGGCTTACAATTTTACAAATATTCATTAGCTGTAAATTTAACCGGCATATGACCAGTGGCGGTTCTGGCATTAAATTGTTGAGGAGACAACAACTTTGTACCCTTATTGATAAATAAAAGCGCAAAACCCCCCAGACATAAAATTTCTTCATACTGGTATACTTCCCTTTTTAACTGTAAGAGAAGACTTTTGCTTATTATCCTAGTTATTAGTTATAATCGCATTACCGGTCATCTATTAAAATAATTATCATTAAAATGTACGAACTTAAGATAAATGTATAATCATAAAAACATATGTAAATACAATTTACAAAAGATGAAATTATAATCGCAAACGATTTCCTGTATGGATGCTGCTTAATAACCACTATACTGTCATATACAGGATTCATTTTGAAAAAAAAAATAAAGCTAATAAGTATAACAATATATTAACTAATAACTTAAGAAAACTAAATAAAACGCCAAATAGTAAACCGGTATCAGAATTAATTAAAAAATATAGTGATATCAAATTGCGACTGCTGATAAATGATTTAGTGATAATGGGAAATGGCGTTTTGTTGTTGGCAGTGTCGGTGCTGATGTACATGCTGAATGTCTATGTCCCATTTCTTCCCCAAGATAAGAACGATCATCGGTCAGTTGCCCACAAAAGCAATATTTTTGTGTCGCCTCTCGCAGAGAATTGCGCATGCGCTATTCGTATTATTTTATGTATGTGTGTGTGTGTATGTTGTGAACACAACAACATAACGTGAGACATAAGCGGGAGCCGCCTCCGCCGGCTGCCCTAATGCCACGTGAGTAACAACAGGCAGCGGCCGGCGGACGGCGGCCGTTGCTTTCAGACGGTCACCGCTGATACGGAGAGACGTTATTTCAAATTCTTAAATTTTTTTTTTCGCTTTCAAAAATTATTGTTCATATACATTTTTTCCAATATTTTCGATTGAAAATATTTAATGTAAACCAAAATATCTCATCATAATAACAATATTAAGTACATAGTTTCCTCAATTTTCAAGGGAGGCACCGCCTCCCTTGCCTCCCTGGGAAAACCGCCACTGCATATGACAAATAGTGAAGGTTTATAGATCAACTATACCTAACTTTATTCGGAATCCCACTTTTTTATTTGTTAACTTGATAAGTTCACTTCGTAAATACGATGTATTAAGAGTACTTAATTATTGTAAGTGATATGGAATTTTTTCTCGTGCATTCGTCTAGCGGTTCTGAAGTAAACCGTTGAACGGTTGTCGGTTACCATTCATAACTATAGTCTATTCAGTTTAAGTTTGCCCACTAAAACGGTCGCGCTCGCGCATAATGTTGATGACAGGGAGCGTTGATGGCGATCGTCGTCGCCCACAAGGTGTCTACGTAGTGAGCTGTATTATCACATTAGTTGACCCGTGCGAACTGCGAATACTCGCACACAAACACTAAACCCTCTGAAAATATCACTCCGTATCCTCAATTTAAATAAAAATAAGAAGAGTAGATAAAATAGAAAGAGAATTAAAAAGAAAACAATTTGCCAATAAACACGGTATTTTTAGAAAACATACCCGCGTATATAACATATATATATATAATTTTTTTTTTTTTGGTTGTCGCAGACCTATATATATATATATATATATTAGGGTGGCGCAAAAAAAATCTATCTTCGAAATGTTAATGGGCTAACATTTAAATTTGTTCTATACATCAAAAAAGAGACTTGGTGAAAATTTGAGATAAAAAAAAAAATTTTTACTGGTCGCTCAACGCGTTTTAGGTAAATTGACCAACAATTTTCAAAAAACCCAAAAATGACTTAAATTATAACATTTTTGGTCAAAAATCCTCATTAGCACATCTAAATTGTAGTATTTTTCGCGTTAAGTACAACTGTTTGAGTTTTAAAATCCTAAGTTAAAAATTAATTACGTCATTAACAAAAATTCGTAATTAAAAGGTAAACTTTCAATTAAGCTTAAATTAACTAAAAAAGTTTTTTTTTAATTTTTAATACTTCATTTTGTTGAACGTTATGTATGTTTCTAATGAAAACAATTTTTTTTACTAATGTTAAAAACTTATACCTTTTTTTGTCATTTTTTCGTGCACCAAAATGAACGTTTTACTGAAAAATGTGTATTATGCGTCAAATAATAAAATACTTATCGTTATGAATGTTAACTGTTATATTTGATTACAATTGATTTAATTTAAATATTTTTAATTATATATAACACAATATTAATAAAAAACTTTATTATTATAATATAAAAGTTCAGAAAAAACTTTTTCTAAATGTTTACTAAAACTGATTTGTTGCAACCAGGAAACTCATTTCTATGTTTTTCTACTACTTGTAAAATATATTGTTTTTGTTTCTCATCTGTCTTCAAAGAATTGTTAAATTGTGTCATTAAAGCAATTCCTCTTTCGACTGGATCATTTACAACAAATAATGATTGCACTTTATTATATGCAGACATATAATTTTTATTTTTAGACCAAGTATTGGGATCGTCATTAAAAAAATCGTCACTAATATTGAGCGCCGAAACAATTGTTTTGTATTTTTAGTTACAAATTGCTGTAAACCATAAACCATGTTAACTTAGGATTTTAAAACTCAAACAGTTGTACTCAACGCGAAAAATACTACAATTTAGATGTGCTAATGAGGATTTTTGACCAAAAAATGTTATAATTTAAGTCATTTTTGGGTTTTTTGAAAATTGTTGGTCAATTTACTTAAAACGCGTTGAGCGACCAGTAAAATTTTTTTTTTTTATCTCAAATTTTCACCAAGTCTCTTTTTTGATGTATTGAACAAATTTAAATGTTAGCCCATTAACATTTCGAAGATCGATTTTTTTTGCGCCACCCTAATATATATATATATATATATATATATGTATACACACATACACAGGTCATCGACATATTATGTACCTACACTAGGGTGGTCCTTAGTTATAGATGAAGAATTTTTTTAAAAAGTTTTTCATTGGGCTACCTCGCCATTTTGTTCATTACTATGAAAAAAAAATTTGTAATTTGTTAATTTGTAATTTTATGCTAAATGCAATAGCTTTCTACTTAAACTCGAAAAACTATAAAACTACCCCATTTGGTCATTTTTTAACCCCCTTGCGGCACGTGAAGGGGGTGAGTTATCAAAACCAAATTCTACCCAATTTTTTTTTCATAGTAATGAACAAAATGGCGATAAAATTTGAGATAAAAAAAAAATTTTACTGGTCGCTCAACGCGTTTTAAGTAAATTGACCAACAATTTTCAAAAAACCCAAAAATGACTTAAATTATAACATTTTTTGGTCAAAAATCCTCATTAGCACATCTAAATTGTAGTATTTTTCGCGTTGAGTACAACTGTTTGAGTTTTAAAATCCTAAGTTAAAAATTAATTACGTCATTAACAAAAATTCGTAATTAAAAGGTAAACTTTTAAAACTTTAATGGGCTACCCCGCCATTTTGTTCATTAATATGAAAAAAAAATTTGGTTTTGATAACTCACCCCCTTCACGTGCCGCAAGGGGGTTAAAAAATGACCAAATGGGGTAGTTTTATAGTTTTTCGAGTTTAAGTAGAAAGCTATTGCATTTAGCATAAAATTACAAATTAACTTTATGATAGATCATTAAATTCTCTATAAAAAAGGTTCCTATACATTTTTCAAAAAATGCATTATTGTCCAAGAAAAAAAATAAAACATACCTTTTTCATTTATTTGGAAAAACTGGTTTTCTACGGGTATTTAAATATTTGAAGAGACAAACATTTTTTTATAGGAAAAAATATGATTATTTTATTTTGTTCCCGGGTCGATTTCTATATTTTTTTTTCTAACGATAATTTTCGTTTTTCACAATATATTTGTTTAAACGATCTTTAAATAAAAAATGGTTGATCGTATGAAATTTTTCCTAATTATCTATTTTGTAGGAAATTTAATTTTGTATAAAATGCATTGAATGCGTTTTACTCTATTTCCAATCGTTCATCAACATATTTAATTACCCGTAGAAAACCAGTTTTTCCAAAAAGGTATGTTTTATTTTTTTTCTTGGACAATAATACATTTTTTGAAAAATGTATAGGAACCTTTTTTATAGAGAATTTAATGATCTATCATAAAGTTAATATGTAATTTTATGCTAAATGCAATAGCTTTCTACTTAAACTCGAAAAACTATAAAACTACCCCATTTGGTCATTTTTCAACCCCCTTGCGGCACGTGAAGGGGGTGAGTTATCAAAACCAAATTCTACCCAAATTTTTTTTTCATAGTAATGAACAAAATGGCGGGGTAGCCCATTAAAGTTTTAAAAGTTCATAAATAAAAACCACCCTAATATACACACATATATATATATAAACAGACCATTGACAACCGAACAAAACGAAAGAAAAAAAAATGTATTATTAAAAAAATTTAGTTCTTTTCTGCGACTTCAGTGTACATTGTGTACTTTACGCGCATACAAGCCATCTAGTGCCATTTTCTCTTATTTGTTTGTGTATGTTAATTATTTATCAACATGTATTCTACTAGTGATGATGAACTAGGTAGCGAAATGGAAGTAGGCCCATCGCCAATTAAGAGAAATAAACGGGGAAAAGTGAGTATTATGAAATACAAACATATGTATATAAATTTATAAACAATACGTATATAAATCAGGGATAAAAGATATTTTGTTATATTTTTTGAGTTTTTACACAGTATTTCGTTGCCCATCCTTCAATATTTGAACTATTTGTATAAAAAAGACATTATAATGTTTTTGGGGTATAGTGGGGACGGAGAGGTCACAGATATACAAGAATTATTATAACTAAAAAAAAAACATCGGTGCTTGTATGTGGATAGTAAAAATCCAGCACAAACCAAGTAGAGTCTACATATATGTCTTGATCATTCTTTCGAAGTTATAGTGTGTTTACGTTAAAATGTACAATTTCTGTGAAAAAAACAGTTTTTCGGTCATTTTCGGTAGGAGGGGAAATACTTTCCGTGTGCGCATCTAAGCTAAAATATTATACTTATTGTTATATTTACAATTCGACTTTGATAAAAAGTTTTTTAAGAATTCTGTTTTATGTTTTGGCCTTTAGATAATATTGCTTACATTACTTCATAGCCAGTCACCTGTAAGTGTACCTGTCGTGTATAATATTTCGATTTTTTAAATTGTTTTTATTATCGTCTGTATACACAATGACGGCCGCTGATCGCGACGAGTGACGGCGGCAGCCGATCACCGCCGGCCAATCATAGAGCAGCTTGACCTCGGCCGAGGGGACCGAACGTACTATACTCTGCGCCATGAGAGAAGTAACCCGTTGCTCGACCGAAACGCGTTCGATTCCGCGCATCGCTACCGATAGGCCACACCCACGGTCGGCGGCGGCGGCGGCGCTGCATATATAGAGTGTATCATAACGTAAACTCGATACAGTTGTCACAAGTCACAAGACTCACGTCTTACGTATTTGAACCACGTTTTTATAACAGCTCAGTATGCATGCGCGAAAGTGGGCAAACTTAAACTGAATAGACTATAGATGTAGAAAAAAAAACTACATTAATATATAATATATATTCGGTTATTTTACTTGTAATTTAAGTTTATTTAAAAATGATTGTATATAATGTCATTATTACACTTACGATTTTGGCAAGTGCAGCTATATGCTTTGAAAATTGTGTCTTTAATCTGAAACTAAAGAACAAAGAATTTCAGTTTGATTTGACAAGGTAATAAAAAATTCCTTATTATTAAAAAACATATTATTGATCTTAACAGATTATGTAATAATTTATTTTGTTTATTTTTTAAGATTTACCAGTTTTAAAAGTATAAATTTTACTAAAGCCAATACTTATTATTCAGTAAGAATTAAATTATGTCGCACACAGGAACAAAAAATAAACTGTGATGGGATTAAAACAAAAATATGTCTTATAAAAAACCAAAAAAACGAGATCGATATTGGATCAAAAATTAAAGGTTTTACATTTTTTTAAACTTATTTATATAAACATACTGTTATTTAATATTTAATAAATTATTTCAGAGGTAAAATTAGATATAAAAAATCAACTTTTTATGTCTCTTGAAAGTCATCTACCAATCTGTCAAAATATTAAAAAAATTACAACAAATATAACTTTTATTTGCAACAAAAATGTGAGTATATTAGAAAATAAAACTTATTCGAATGAGTTTCAGATATATCCATGTCCATAGTTTAAAGCCGACGTTTTAGACTCTTTACAGAGTCGATCTTCAGGGCTGTGTTAGTCATGACTGTTTTGCTACCGTGGCTATACTTCAGAGTCTGAAACGTCGGCTAAAACTATGGACATGGATATATCTGAAACTCATCCTCATGATATTACAATCCATGCTTTAACACAATTATAAAACTTATGGTATTAAACAAAATTGTTTAAACACAAAAATACTTTTAAATTCCTACTATTGAAACTACAAATGAACGTGTTTGGGTACTTGTTTAAACTGTGCCTGTCAGTTCTGGTGACCCTTCAACTCATTTTCGTTAAGAGTGCGAATTCACACCCTAAACCTCTTAAAAGCAAATAGCTACCTAATCTAATAGGCTAACCGTATACTGCTCTAACAGCAGTAGTATGTAGCTACTAATGTTACTAGTCAAAATGAAAATCAGCATATTAAGTTGATAATGGGATTGGGACACTGGAGTCTGGATATATGTATTTGTTATTTTGATAGCCTACTAGCTTATCTCTCTTACGTTTAACGTCCCTTATTCCCGCCAGTCGGGGCTTAGACGGTTTTAAATTTGGCATTTTTGGGCTTAGAGCTGGCTGCTGACCTAATGCTACCCAACAAGTTGGCCCCAGAGAGAGGTGCAGGTGGCCGTTTTTTCCTCTAGACAGTTGCTCGCCCGGAGGAACAAACCGCCAGTGGCCGAGATTCGAACCGGCGACCGTGTGTCGATACACTGCCACCTTATTTCACTCCGCCACAAGCCTGCACAGCTTATACTAGCTTGTATTGAATGAATGAGTATCTAAAAAAAAATGTAATTTAAAATGTATTATTTATACTTAGGACCAAGAGAAAATTGTGTACATTCCAAATGCAGATAATTGTAAATACCTTTTTGAGTGGACATCTGTAGCTGCTTGTCCTGTTGATGATTTAGAAGCTCGGAAAGTTTGTCAAAGGCAGATTCCATCCAGTCATTATGAGTAAAAATTATTATTAACTATTTTAAACTTAAAGCCTTATTCATTAGGATGGTAATGAGAAGTTCCCGGTTATTACCAGGTATCCTTTAGGAAATGCTAAGAAATACCTCATGTATGTCATACATCCATAGTCAGATAGAAAACAGAAACTTCATGTTATCTTTTCAGTCCTGATGCTATAGGAAAATAAATACTACTATAGTTGCTTTTAATTTTTAGTTTAAATTTAAATTTACTTCGTCGCACATCAAGTAATTATTTGGTTGAAAATCATGGCCGACGTTTTGAGCTTAATATCTGTGGCCGTTTGGTGGATAATAACAAATGTGGTGGTAATATTACCACAATTTGTGATATAACTGATGTAAATAAGCCTACAGTATATGCTGTTAGTCATAGTTATAACTCTGAGCTTCTTTATGATGAATCTACAAAAATCTTGAAGTTAATACAACATGAAAGAGCTACAAGAAACAAAAGTACAATTTAGTCATTTTAATTTAAATTTATGCTAATTTGTTATACTTATTCAATCTTACCATGTCGTTCTAGAAGGTAAAAGGGTAGAATTATCATTCAAGTGTGATGAAAATATTCCGCCAGAAAAAGTGAAGCCTCAGTTTTTAATAGATGAATATAGTAACTTGAATGTAAAAAATAAACAGAATGTTGCTCATTTTGAAGTCGCCACAGCAGCTGTTTGTATTCCTAGAATGGCATTTTGTGAAGTAAACATATTTTTAATTATAAACTAAAAACATGTTTATTATTTTCCTTGAATAATGTCATCTTAACTTAAAGCCAGGGACGTAGCTAGGAGTTCTTTTTTGGGTAGGCCCACTATAAATCATTGATAAACAAAGTTATTAATAATTAATTTATATATATAGAAAATGTTGGGTAGGCCTTGGCCTACCTACTGGCTACGCTTCTGCTTAAACCTAAAGCCTAATAATTTCAAAGATGCATTAAAAAAAAATAATTCTAAAACAAAATAAGTAATTTAGATAATGAAATTATTTGTTATAAAAAAATTACATTAATCAACACAATATGATAAATTTATCGTCTTAAATTATATATATATATATATGTGTAAATCTTTATGTTACAGGTTTTTACAACAAATAGTCAGTATAATTTAAAACAATTGCATAAAAGAGTAGGAAACTGGGATGTTTCTAATGAAAAATCTGGCGGAACATTTTATTTGAATGTTTGTGGATATTTGAATCAATACGGTTTAAAAATTCCAAATGCATGCACTGGTGGGTATTGACATTAAAACAAAGAATTACAATGTACTATACATTATTTTTTTATTATTATAGATGGTGATAAAACATCTGCTTGTTATGTAGACTCTTTAGGAAGGGCTATTCCTATTGGATCTTCTCAAATTGGACCTTATTTTACAAATAATATGTTACAAATGAATTACACAGGTATGTAATATAGCTATAAATAGCTAAAGCATAATAATGTAATGCGACTGAGTAACATATGTTCATTTTTGAACATATTTTCAATGTGTTGGTTTATTCTTTAATTTGAAATAGAGTATACAGGTGTAAAGCTATTATTAAATGCTAAGTTACTTTAAGCATAATACACGATAGAAGATAAATGCTAAAGCCAATAAAGAAATTAATAAATTATTTTTTTTTTTTAGAAACTTAAAAAAAAAAAATTAAAATATTTTTTTAGGGGAAAAAGATCACAAACCAACAATTAGTACCGTGGTATTGACCTTTTTTTTGTAACTTTTTTTTGTAGTTCTTATGTCTTTCTCACAGAATCCCATGCGGGTATTCCCAAACAGGAGAGTAATAGGATAATCATGTGGGAATAGCGGTGCTGTTAGAGGATGAGAAACTGTGACCTGTTTAGCAACGATAAAGTAAAATTGATAAACATTTATTTAAAAATATATATATTTTCTCTAAGATTTTTTAAATTAATTTGAAAATATATATTTGTTTTGTTTTTAACCTTTATAAGAACTGTTATAAAATAAACCTTTGCAGTTAAACATATTATACAAAATTAGTTATTTAATGTACTTAAAAAATACAAATTTATAGCTTATAATTGATATCAGTTTAAAAACTTTGCTCATCATCGGGCAGCTAGTATTATATTAATCCTTGTACAATTACAGAATAATAATATTTAAAATATAAACATTTTAGGAGGAGCAAACTGCAAAAACTCTTTAAAATGGTCAACTGTTATAAATTTGATGTGTTCACATGAATCACAATTAATTCATAATTCAACAAATGAGTTATTATGTGTTCATATTTTCATCTGGAAGACTCCTAATGCCTGTGCAGTATTAGTAAGTAAAAATAAGGGAAACTACTCTACGGTGTAGGATGAGGTATAAAGCGTATGCCACTGCAACTATTATACTAAGATAAACTTGCTACATTAGTAACATTTTAAATTCAATATCATAAACTAATACAACATTATTGTTAAGTTTAAAAGGAAGAATAAGTGCACAGTTACACATCCTCAGTTTGCTGGACATGTATACAATATTGACAAATTGAAAAACAAAAGCTTTGAAGGCAAAGATTTAACAGACAATACAAAATTTCGTTTTAGTATTTGTAGCCCACTTGAAATACCATGTAATGGTAATATAGAGTCAGCAGCTTGTTTCTCATTTGAAGACAGCAGTATAAATATTGGAAAATTCTCTGAAGAAATTGTATTTGAAAATGGTAGAATCTACTTAATCATGCAAGGAGAAAAATGTTCCGATTTAGGACCAAATAGTTATACAACTATTCAATTTTTATGCGATTACACGGATTCTATAAAGTCTATAAATTTAAAAAAAGTAATTATATAAATTTTATTAAAACTATTTATATTAATGTGGATAATGGATTTTTAGAACTTACCTGAATGCACTTTTGAATTTGAAATCTATACAAAATATGCATGTACTCCACCAACTAAAAGTGTGGACTGTACCGTAAAAGACCACTTAGGAAATTTATACAACTTCAGTAGTTTAACAAAATATAACAATAATTATGCAATAGATGTTGGTACAAAACAAAAAATTATATTAAATGTTTGTCATTCCATTGTAAATAATGATATTAATGATGCTAATTGCCAGTTTACCAGTGGAATTTGTTTAACAGATCCTGAACAGTTATTAGCTTCAAATAGGTAAGAATAACCAATAAACAAATTAATAAAATTAATAGCTTGGTATATCCTTCAACATATAATATGAACAAATGATTATTGTATGTAAATTTAATTTTTAATTTTTTTGTAGATATAAAAATTTAGGTGATGTTCCTGAACGCCCTCAAATAGAAAACAATAAAATTGTAATTAATATGAAAAATGGTTTTTATGATAGTCATAGTGTATCGTCAAAAATTGAATTCATATGTTCAAGCCAAACTATGGTAAATTATTATTATATATTATGATAAATTTAAATTTAATGAATAAATAATCTTAAGTTATAACTTGTAAAGCATGTATTATGTAATAAAAATAAATGATAACACACACAAAATAGTGCCCCGAAAAGTAATTTATTAAATGAAGCTAAATGACTTAACTATGATAAATAAAAATTAGAAGTAATCGAGTTCCATGTAATCTAAGATTGTAATTAATTACTACTTGTAATAGCTATCTATTACAATATTTACACAACTTGAAGCTACTTAAGTGAGAGTAATCTCAAGTTGTGTATATACAATACCTCACTCAAGTTTTAAGAATTTTTGAGCCATCTTTTTTTTAAATCATCATCATCATGTAGCCGGGCCTTGAAAGCCTAACGCTGCTATCATGAGATAGCAGAGATGAGATCATGAGATGGCTTATAAACAAATTTGCTATTCGAAACGGGTCGTTAGTCCGTCGCTGGAGAGGAGGATAGCAGGTCAAACAAACTGACACCTTTCCCATTCGGCCACTCCTTATAGGCAGAAGCAATCATAATGTCTATCCTGAACATAATGTTTAGAGTTAGCAGTACCCTCAAAAGCTGGCCGCAAAATGAGTTTAATTTCAGTTAAGCTATAAGAATATCATATTAATTATTCATATCAATTATTGTTGTAGTTATAACAAAGACAGAGGATCAACATTATTAGTATAATAAGATAGAAACCTTTTCCCTCAAAAGGGGTAATACCTTTTTTTTTTTTTTTGCACAGTTTATAAAATTAAACCAAAGATAGATTTAGTGTGTTGAAGTACACATCATTTAATGTCATAAAATCATTGTATTTTGATTCTTATCATTATTAACAAAAGGTCTTTATTTTGTTGTATAGTGTAATTCATTCAAGGTTTGAATTTTTAAAATACATGTTGTATAAAAGCTGAAATTATCAAATCAGTAAAAATCGATTAGAATTGTAAATTGTCTATTCATTATTATACACAACATGGTTCTTTTGAAATATAATCATAATATTATTTGTTAACAATATTTTACATGTTTTAAAGAGTCCAGTCTTGAAAAGTCAAGAAAACAATCAGTATTTAATTCAATGGACAACCCCATTAGCGTGTTCAAGAATTAAAAAAATTAGGCGAGATCTACCCTGTAAGGAGTGTGACTTAACTTTAAGTTATTCATTGAATATTTATGGAAACAAATATGATATAGCAGTTTATCCTAAAGGAATTACTCCTCATACAGGTAATAACTATGTGCAAAAGAATTTATGATACTAAGTTATTTATTGAAAATAGTTTTCTCCATATTTGTTTGCATTTCCTTAACATAACACGGTTTTTAAATTGGGAGAGGAAGGTATTAATTAATTGCTAAACCTAACTAAGAGGCCTGAGAATAGCCCATGACTGGCAACTGAATATACTTCCTATTATTCTTACTTAAGTAATATATTTTTTTCTAAATTTTAGTTAAATGCAGCAATGAGTATGAAAATGTAATTGAAACAAGCATGATTGTTATTTTAAAAGTTAATAAACAATGCTTTCAATACTCAATTTTACATAAATACTCTGGGTTTTTCCATGAATTAAGTAAAGAAGCTAAAAGTCCAGTAGACACAATAAAAAATGAAGGAGTAGAAAGAGTGTGGTTTAAGTTTATTTGTGGATTTGAAGCACTAATGCCAGCTGTATCAAAAAAAAAAAATTATATTCAAGTACTCACAATTAATCCAAAGTTTTGTGATAAAAAAGTTTGTACTGATTTTAGTTAACAAAGCAAAAGTTAATTTTGTAAGATACACATTTTTGTTACGAAATTAAATGTGTAATATATTGCAGCTAGAATGTTATGTGGACAAATTTGATTTAACTCCAATAAAGAAAACTTATGTTATAAATACGAAATCTGCAAATTATTATATTTATATGTGTACTCAAGGAGTGCAAGGAGTTAGTGGCTTAATGGAAGTGAATCAAAAGAATTATGTAAGTTACATTTTAATGTTATAATTAATCTGCGAGTACTTGCAGGTTAGATATTTTCTAATACTTTTTATAATAATAAATACATTTTGTCTTTTGTGAATGATGAACTATAAATTTGTATATCTAAAATTTGATTTTAACATTAAACATAGATAGGTACAAATTGTAAACGGTACTATACTGTTTTGTTAGACGTTAGACTCTTATACAGTATTTTGCAATAGTAGAAATCAATTTTTTTTATTGAAAAAAAATTATTTTAGAGTTTAGGTTATCAAACATCATTTCCAAAAGTTAATCCAATTGGCTTATTTGAAGTTATGTTTAATGATGGAGATGAATGTTTAGAACTTAAAAAACCAATTCAAACTTATTCATCTAAAATATATTTTGAGTGTGATGATAATGTTGCCGAAGTGAGTTATTATAAATAAAAGTTTAAAATATAACAAAAAAATTAATTTGAAAAATGTGTTATAATTTTGTTTAGGGATATCCAGAATATTTATCAAATTCTGGCTGCTTAATGGAATTCAAATGGAAAACCAGTCTTGTATGTTCTTCCAAAGAGGTCGAGTTTAACAAAACAACATGTACAGCAGTTGTCAAAAAAGGTCATGGTCAAGATCCTACTTACAATAAATATTTGAAAATGAGAAATCTTAGTAAAATATTAACAGACAAAGTAAGTTTTCAGTTTTGTATATGTTGGAGCCTGTTATGAAGAGTAGCACATTTAGTTTAGCTCATAAATTACAACATTCTAGTGTTTACTCAAGTGAAAAGTACATTTTAGTATTTAGCCTCTCACCACAAAACTAACTTATTTTTTTCTTTATGTAAACTAGCATATTTCATTGACTAATACTAAAATTAATACAATTAAATTTTTTCTATTGTTATTGCACAGTACAAACAGTGTTACTCTTTATGGAGAGATTGTTCAAACATATCAGCACATAATAAGAAACATTGTACTTTTGTTGCACCTAGGAAAGAAGAAGCCTAGTTTTCATAACAACACTTTTTTTTGGCAATTTTCTAAAAATTAGACTATTTTACTTGGGTAATGTTTACTAACTACAATATGTATGAAGGGGACAATGCCTGTTCACCACTTTGTAAAAGGCGGCTTTGTTTACTAAAAAAAATTGTTCGAATAAAATAACCATTTACGGATTAACCCAGGGGTATTTTAACTGTGCGTCGTGCCTCCCAGAGGCATTGCATGATTTGGTCAAGGTTGGTATGGATAGTTATGCATAGTGAGGAATTAATAATTTGAGAGCCGTCAAAATATTGTGAAGACACAAATGAGCTGTGCTATGCAAAAGTTTAAATACCACTGGATTAACTAGATAATTTGAAACTTACAATGTTAAGAAACCTCCTCGTCCATGGAGGCAGTGGTATTCCTAAATAGACCACTTTAGAACTAAAAAAATGTGTAGCATATATGAAGGGCTGCGGGGAAAAAAGATCAATGTCAATTTTTTTTGAAAATGAGATATTAGTGCCATCTTTTAGCTTGTTCCTAAAGGAATCGAACTACGAATCGGTTTTGGATAAAAAGATCATTGCCTGCCCAAAATTAAAGGGAGAAGAAAACGTGTGACGGGAAAGACTCATCAAGGTTCACGCGGTGGCGGGAAAAAAACGGTTAACCTCAACACTCCTGGGCTCGAGATAGAAGCAAACCGCGAATGATGCACACCAAGTTAGTTTCCTATGGTCCCTACAAGTAGTCTGTTATCACACTTACTTCAAAGCTGGTAAAAAATAAGAAAAAATATAGATATGACTCTCCGCCTTTCTTACCAAGGCCCCCTTTCACTAAAAAAAGCAAAGCTTGATGACCTATTACACCTAAAGCAGTTTTTGACAAAGCCTGAAGCTCAAGCATTCTACAATACACTTGCGTGTGATGACACAAACAGCACTGAAGAAGACGCGGAGTACCTCGATGACCCTCCGATTGACGCTTTGGAGGAACTGTGATGGGAAATACTAATTTAGGTCAATACAGTGTCAATATTAGTATAGACTGGGCTATGTATTTTTTAAATTATTATGTCATACATACAATAACAAAATATAAATACATATATATATTAATACAAATGTATACATAGAAATAGTATAATTTAATAAATATATACTTTGTTAGTGTATATATGTATATATATGTATAATATATAGTTGCTTATTATAGTTTTCAGATAATTCAACAAAAACCTTCAATATAGATTTTTGTAACAGTACAGTATACACAAACAAGTTTAGTTGTATTCACAATATGGTATTGTATTATAATATTTACCATAAACAACTGATAGTCGAGTTCAATTCAATTAATAAGAGCGCTTGTATGTTTTTTAATTAATGTTACATACCAATATATTATAATTTTATAAAATGTATTAAAAAAAATTGGTTTTTAGGTTTTACAAGTGTAAAAATAGTATTGTCTTGTGATAAGCCCGGTACATCAAAAGCCAATGTGAGTTCTTAAAATATATGTATATTTTTTATATCTATTAAAACGTAAATGTGTAATAATTTTTTGTATATAATTCAATGTAGGTGTTTGGGATGATATAGAATTCAAATATATATTATATATATATCTCATAAATATTATGAGATTTTGAGCTAAAGCTAGAAATGCAGTAGTATGATAATGTTTATAGGCTTTGTTAAATAAATAGAGTAATCGAAAAAATTAATTTGAGTAAATAAGAAAATAAATAAAGTAAACAAGGAAAAAAATCGAATAAAAGAGTAAATAAATTAGTGATGCGAAAAACCTCACTAGTTTTGGGTTGACTCCAAAATAAAAACATTATCATATTAATTAAAGATGTTACGCTCATCTCTTAAATAATGTGCAACCGAATGTAATGCAAGGAAGCAGTTTTAGAAAACATGTGAAGCCAAAAATGTATGGTAGCAAAAATAATAGGAATTAATAAGTATGTCATACATTAAATGTTGATATGTTTATATGTCAATATAATTATATAGTATGAGGAGTATATATTAAGAAGTGACTTTGGAGTGCACACAGTAACAAAATACGGATAAGAATTTGTATAGAGGCATATTGAAATTAAGAAGAAAATTAAAGTAATATAGAAGGTATGAATAGATGAAACAGGGATAAATATAGACCAAATATGTACTAGGTAGAATTACTCGTGAAAAAAAATGTTAAACATCACAGAAAAATGTAAAACAAAATAATAGAGCACTGATTTCACTTTATTTTATGGAAATTGAGCATTATTTTATAGTCAATTATGTTTTTAGAAAAGTCGGTCATTAGTAATTAATGATCAATCAGACGAGGTATGCTGTTTTGACTACATCAATAGTAATAATAATAAAAATGATGTTTGTCATTCAACTTATGGCCTAAATACAATTGCAACCACTACTGTTAGTAGTATTCAAATTTTAGTCAATGAAAGTGCGCAATATGATCTGGAGGAAAAAAAGAAAAAAAAACAGACTGAACAAAATATTGAGCAATCAGTTTTGGATAAAGGAACTGATGAATTAGAGTTGGATACGGAGAAAAAAAAAGTCATAAACTTGGATTTAAATAATGGTAAATAAGTATAATAACACAAAAATATCTAAAATAATATGAAATAATGGTTGTTTAGTATTACCAGAATCATTAACAAAAAATACATTCAATAGCAGTTCTGCAAAAGGCATAATAATTCATGATAATGATTCATTTTATACTTCAGGTATTGCTTAAAAAAAATATATATATTTTTTAGCATAACAATTAATATTTTTTTCCTTTATAGGAATTTTTAAAATAGTTACTTTTATAATTATATTGTTTTGCGGATGGATTTACCGGAATAAATGTTTTAAATGGATACGGATGTTATATAGACCAAAGAATTCAGAGGTAAAGTATGACAAATTCTAGGGGAGTTATATTTATTCTATGATGCCTATTTTAAAAATATAATTATATACTCCAAATATCTTGAACATTTTTTACTACCCTTTTATATACAAAATAGAACTTTCAACTGGTTTTCAAAATCATGTTCTAGAATGGTTAATCTATACTATTGCTAGTAATTATACAAATTATTAATTTGTTTCTTGTTATTTTTTGTCATTTGCTTAAATAAAATCCCAATGAATTTGTTCATATGAAAAAAATTATAATGCAACTATAAGTTACGTTCATAATACATTTTAAAATAAATATAAATTACTTTTAAAAAATCAGTGTGTATAAACTATTTGGATAATCAATCAATTTAATAGAACAAGACATAAATGTATAATTTAATACTTTTATCCTATCTATTGTACTAGTTAATTAATTTTCAGTTACAAAGGCGAAATAGAAGACTGTGTAATATTCCATATGAAGATATAATGTAGAAGTTTTACCTATAATGTTAAATGTTTAAGTTTTACAAACTAGTTTATAATAATTTTGATAATTATTAACTTACTTTAATGAAAACTGTTTTTGTACTACTAGTTCCTTTTAAGTTTTTTTTGTTATTTTTACATACCAGTTTACTATTTTAAGTCGCAAAAGAAGACTAAATTGTTCACATTTAATTTAATTTTATTATGAAGGAATAGATTTAGAATTTCTTATTGTTTTATATAATTGTTATTATTGAGATGTTAAATTCAAAAAAAAAGTTACTTTTTCTAATATATATTTCATTTATTTAATTTATGATACTGAAACGTTTAGTTTTTATAGAG
>NW_026096396.1:0-2283 GCF_023614345.1 Adelges cooleyi
AAGATAATCATAAGAAATAGTAATCAATTTAAAAGCTTATAATTTTATATTTATTACTGTATAAACTATCATAAAAGTTGAAATTAAGTTGTAATTACTATATAAATTATCATAAAAGTTGAATAAAAGTTGTAAGAAAATGCAAAAAAGTGTAATGATGGGAACTGGTTTGAATATATTTCTTTATTTTAATTGTATGAATTTAAAAAAAAAAATGATACAACAGTTCATAAATATATCTAATTTTCCCTTGTACTATCTAAAAAGCATAGCACCCCCATTCTTTCAGACAACGCCTTCAAATATTTTTGTAAGCCTAGGACCTAGATAAAAATTAAATTTAGAGAAGTAATGTGAAATCGATTGTCTAAATGGTATATTTCCAAAAACAGTGATATAAATTCAAAGTGGCAAGGTCATAAGGGCATATAATTTGGTTTTACACTGGTACACCTGAACATCTAGTTGCACCGATGCAATCAAGTAAGATGTGATCATGGTTTCTCAAAACTGAGATATGTAAAAACCATATTAAGGAGCACCTCGTCATTTATTAGACAGTCATAGAGTCATGTATATCGAGATAGGGTTTTTAAACGGTGTAGACTCGGATGAAATAATCGATAAGGTGGCTAATAAAAGTAAAATGGTATCAATATTGTTAATTTTTTTTATAAACTAGTTGATTTGTATTATTAAAAATGTTAACGTTTCTCATACATAATTTTCAATTTTTAAGTTAAGAGCTGTATTATAACGGAGCGAAGCGAGCAAATTTCAGGTGTCCCCTTTGAAATATTTTCCTAAAAATGTACCTTTCAGCTCCTTAAATGGGAGAGAGAGGAAGCTCTAGGAAACTTCAGGCCAGTTAAAAACTCTTAGAGCTCTATGAGAATTTTGTCAAATTAAAAAATGTTACCCAGGGGTATGCCTTTATGAAGTTTATCAAAAGTATAAGAAAATTGAATTAAACATATTTTTTTTTTTTTTGCTAAAAATTAAATTTAGGTCGAATAGTATTCAGTGTTAAATTTTGGTTCTGTGTTAAGTTAGCCGTTGTTTTTGTGTTCAAGACTCAGCTATACCGTGCAGTGTACACATTCGCCCAATGTTTGCACTAGCTATGCTTAACAAAAAAATCCAATAACAAAATACGATGTAGGGATCGGTTGCGATCAACTGTATACATACATTTTTTTTTATTTTTGTCTGTTCTCACGATATCACCCAAGCCACTAAACTGATTTTTTCGTGTAGCAATTTTATAAAGCAGAAATCGTTTAAACAGAAAATAATATCAATAAAACACCCCCTTCCCTTCAAAAACCAAGAAACACATAAAAAAAAATTTACAAATTTTTCAATATAAAATTACAATGCTTTATACCTTTTTAAAAATAGTCTTTTTAGTTCCAAAATTCTGTGGAATATTCTTTTAACGTAATGCTACTAATAAACATAGGTAAACCAAAAAAAATATCATAAAGGGATTTAAGTCTGAAAAATAGAATCAGGTTTGCTTAAACTGGTTTGAACCTACTATCGACAGGTTTGCATAGAAGCGTTTAATGAACAGTGATTTTCACACTTAGCATGAACATAGAACATTTAATGTTTTATTTTAAATTGAGAATAATATACTAAAATTGTTGACTGGTCGATAACCAGTTTCAGATAACTATTTATTTTCACATACACACCTAGCATGAACGTAGATCATTTATATATTTTAAAGGGAGGACGGCCAAAGAAATATCTCTCCCACAAAATTTTCTTTAGCCGCCTTCCCTTGAAAATATATAAATGATCTACGTTCATGCTAGGTGTGTATGTGAAAATAAATAGTTATCTGAAACTGGTTATCGACCAGTCAACAATTTTAGTATATTATTCTCAATTTAAAAAGTTAATCAAATATGTACGTGACCTTTTAAGTTTCAAAAATTGACATAAAAAAAAGTAAGTTGGGATGAGGTAAAACCAAAAAATAATTGTGAAAAATTGAGGACACATTGTATAAAAAAAATATGAAAAAAATAATTTTAATTTCATATTTAATGAGATATTGAGTAGTACACGATAAGTGGATCACGCTGTATCTATATATAGCTGAGGATGATAGTTCATATGCAGGAATTTACCATGGTCTATATTTTATTTTTCTTCTAGTTTTTGATTATTTCGATATTTTATTCAAACACAATTAGTAGCCAGAGCAGTATGTTGAGAGCAGATAATACATTTTATGTAATTGTACACATTGTTTTCAACATTATTTTATAT
>NW_026096397.1:0-206 GCF_023614345.1 Adelges cooleyi
TGTGGTACGATGTCTGACTGATCAGCTAAATCTATATGTATAATAAAGCCAGTACAGTGGAATTGTAGGGACGGGGAGGTTACAGTGATAAAATTACTCTCAAATAAACAATTCGATTTGAATCTGTGGTCAGTAGGTTCAAACCAAGCATAGTATAAACCAGCACACTAGGAAAGTTGTATAAGTAAATAGTAGTAGTAAGTTAA
>NW_026096398.1:0-16149 GCF_023614345.1 Adelges cooleyi
GATACGAGTATGGAATTGTTTGTGGAAAAAATAAGGGAAGTTTAAATAACACTAATTGGGCGCAACATATTAGTACCTACTTGTAAGAAAATTAAATTAACAGAGATATTAAATTAAAGTGGTCAAATTATATGTTTTTGGGGTCGGTGATTACGAATTTAATATCAGTTCTCAATTTTAATCAGCCGGAAAAAACTTGAATTTGTGTAACCTTAAAATCAAAAGTGGTACTTGAGCACAAAACTTAATAGTATCATTCTGCATAGATGTACATAAAATTGTTTTAATGATTTGATAAATTTTTTTAAAGATTTTAGGTGTTTTTGTTAAAATATACGCAATCTGCGAAAACACAGTTTTCTGGCAATTAAAAAAAACTGTAGTGTCGAATTTTTTTTCCGTTTAATATGTTATGAACACATATGAGTTCTAACTACTGACAAATTTTCGACTTAAGTGTCTTAAAATTACGGCTAAAAAACTAAAAAAACAAAAAAACTTGAACCCCCTTGGGGGGTGAGAAATGGGTTTAATTTAAATTTGATACAACTGACGTGTGCGGGCATACCAAATAAATATTTTTATACAACGAAAGACCGTTGGTTCCAAACTTTATTATAAGAGTTTGTACAGGTAATAAATAATAATGACTGGCGACCCCGTCCCATGTAAAATATTTGCAATTAGGTCAGTTATACAGTTTATCTTAAACGGAATATAAGAATGTTCGTACTAAAAAAATTAACTGTCAACGATAACTGTCCAAATTTTTTGTTCATAATTTATTTTATTATTATTTATAATATGGAAGTAAGATATTTTTTTTAATTTTCCATATATATTTACTGTTGTTTGTATTATATTAATGTAATCTCTTAATGGCAATGACCAATATATGTGAACAGTCTGTTCACATTTCACATTCTAAGGAAGTCTAACGAAATAACAATAAGACAAAAATACAAACATTTCTGAAAATACTAACTTCTAATAATTCTAAACTAGATGATTTAAGTAACATGAATTTATGAACTAACTGATAAAGGAGAACGGTTTTAATTTAGTTGTTTTTGACCCAAAAAAAGCTGCTGTAAATGTGGTCAATACAGTAACTGTGGCGAATATAGTTTTGGAAACAAATCTCGATCTCGATGCCTTTCTCCTATTCCATGCAGGTTCTAGAACATTTTAGAATTATTATCAAAAAAGGGAACATTTATCACGCTAATGGGTAGCAATCACTTCTAACATTGTAAACCTCATAATTATTAAAAATTATTAAGTTTCGAGGAAAAATAATTGATCCTCATTGCATAAGACAGTTTAATATTATGTGTATTATGTTGTTAATTAACTATAATATTTATTATTTTAATTTTTTATTCCATACATATCAAATTTAAATTTCAAAACAATTATACAATTGTTCTAATGAATTTCATTAATTAAATTAATTGCGTTCATATTTTATTTGTAACTGGATAACTACTATATTAATTAATATAGACAGTAATGATGTTTAAAATCAGTAAATATTTATTAATAAAAATTAAAAATAAATACTTATACATATAAAATTGTTAGACATTTTTAAGAATATCTAACTTTTTATTTGGTTTATAAATCCTATTTTTAATACTTTTGAAATTAAATTGTAGGATTTAAGGGAAAGAAATTATTCCCCAGAAATGCACAGATTATTTTTTATTACAGATTATTTTTTGTATTACACTTAACGAAACACCTAAAAAAAATAGGCATTTTCTTTCTTTTGACAACTCTTTTTCGACGTTTAATTGATTTGAACAGTTGCAAGCAAACCAAATTGCTCTGTTGGTACTATTCGAACCAATCGATCTGCAAAACCACCCTTATTGACCGAAATAGCCAAAATGGGAAGAGGGACGGTGTTTGAAATTTCAACCGATATGGAAAACTGTAATCTATGTTTATTGAAATGGTATGATGCAAGGTCTGTTAGTTTGGTTTCCAATTTTTTGGGGATAAAATACAAAAATCGTACGTTAATATTGATAGTAACAGCATACAACACGTCAATGCACTGAGTCGATTAAATAGATCAGGTCATTAGTTATTATTAAACATTTTTAAGTTCAAGAATAATGGACACTAAGAATGATTGTACACGCTTTCGATCTTATAGTAGCAAACTGTTGGTTACAATATTTAAAAGACGCAGACCATTATATAATTGCCTATTATTTATTGCCACATTTTAAAGTCTAAAGTATTAGTTTTACATTTAAACCTTTTTTTCGTAACCATTCTGACCCAATGTCACTTATAGAGGGAATAAATTCACCAAAAAAAAAAAAAACGGTTTTTTAATATTTTTTCTCTTCAGTTCATATAATAAAAAGAATATGCCAAAAATTTTTTTTTTTTTCAGTAGAAATAAATTTGGGTCTAAAAAGGGAATATGAATGACATCAATAATGGTATTTTGTTTATTCGCAATATTGCAGAAATTATCAATTTAACTCGAGTAGTTTTTAGTAGTATTGTTATTTTTAAAAATGTACATTTTTGGCTCTTAATAAATAAGGATAACTTATATACTTACTGTTTATATGGACATAAAATAATGAGTTTTTAAAAATATTGGTACTTCTTCTCCTTCATCATGATTATTTAGGGTCAGCCACTTGCATTAACTCATACGTTATCTTCAATGACACCAGCGTCATATCATTCTGAATCGCATCTAACCCACTTTTTTCAGTCTCCCTATTCCCTTGTATATTTATTTTCATTACCATTCTTACTGCTTTCAATTCCTCTCGTCTCATAACCAGTGCCAAAAAAACCGCAGAAGCGGCCGGGGAACGGTAAAGAGGCCTCTTGGAGTTGGCTGGGAACCCGCCTACATCTGGGTCATTGCATTATGTTTTTATGTTCAAATCAAATAAATATTATACAAAACATTTTTAATATTTTTATTTTTATAATTATACTATTTCATAATTGTTGAAAAACGGGCCCCTCCAGATTCCACATAATATTTGTAATATGAAACATGAGTATAGTGTTAATTGACTTATTTTTACATGCATTGCATTTGGAATTTCTCAAAATTTCATCCTTAAATTTAAACAACTTATTTTTTTTTAACAACATTATAAGTAAGTCTTATTTATTGATCTTAAAATATTTGTATTTAAATTTAGTACATATATAATGTATTACATTATATATTATATGTATGTGTACAAAATCATACAAACTTGTCGCTTGAAAATTCTGTAAAATCAAAATCTCCAAACTTTCAAATTAACGCTTTAATGCTTATTTGTAAATACAGAACCTCAATTTATTAATTTCTAGTGGTTTATACTATGCTTGGTTTGGACTGTACTGGCTTGAAAATACTAACTACCGATTTGCATCGAAGCGTTTTTTCGAAAGTGATTTTATCACTTTCAGATTTAAAAATTCCTGTAAACCTGTGACCTCCCCGTCCCCACTATACCCCGACCCCACTGTACTGGTTTTTTATGTTAATATTTGTATACTTTGGGTTTGAATCTGCAGTATAATCATGTAACATTTTAGCTTCTATGCAAAGCGAGAAGGTATTGGTTTTACTCTGATGTGGGCTTTTTTTTTAGCTGTACGCACTGTAACTTTTTTAATACTAGACCAATTCCTACGAATAGCAACTCTATAAATCACAAATTTTATCTAGTTGCTACTTTGAGGGGCGGGTAAAAGTTGAAAAAGTTTAAGTCTTCACAGACGAAAGTTGAAAAAACTCCAGGTACTATTAGCTTGTCTTAATCCATATTAAAAATCTTAATGGATATTCTGTAAAAAAGGCTATAAACAAAACTATAGGGCTACTCCACTGGAAATAAAACTATATTTTTTATATATATTTATATATTTCTTCGAATGTATGTATATAGTCCTTTTATTTTTAATTATAAAGATTCTTTAATTGTTTATATTATAATGCTCTCCGGCGATAAAATAAAAATGAATAAATAAACAAAACTTGGCATATTACTGTCAATATTTATATTTGTAGAAGAATGTGTAATAATATTTTTTATGGTTATTGTTTAATAAATGTATTATGTTATTCTAGGCGATTCGTCGGTAAACAAGAAACAAGCAGGTGGTGTCTTCAATTTGGTGAAAGAAAATGCTTTTGCTGCTCAAATTATTAGGATGGTATGTGTATTCTTTTGTTCAAAAAATAAATCAAAAATTACCTTTTTTTGAACTTACACCGAGGATTTGTTTTGCAGGTACTCGTATAACCTTATCTATCACCGCACAGGATTGAAAGAATTCCATCAATGGTTGATGGATTTAACGCTATGGCTCTCTATATGCTTCAAGATGAAGATGTGGCCTACCAGTTCAATTCTTTTATTTATCCTGTATCGATTGTGGTTTGTAGATATTGGACCTGATAATATTTCTGTGTTCAGGAGAGACATTAGGACAAATAATTATTTAGAAAGATACCATTCATTGTTATTGCAAATTATGAAGCCTCATCCTAAAGTATGGGAGTTTATTAGTAAGTTCTTATGTAAGGTGTATTAAAAATAAATTGCATTTTCATACAGTTGAATACATATTTTTAATCAATGGTAGAACTGATATTAATCTATTTAATCTTTTTATAGATCAATTGAGGTTTTTAGAAAATAAAGCGAGGTATAATTTAAGCAAGCTCGGAGCAACATCAGAGTGAGTAATATCTTAGAATATGATTTAGTCTATGATTTGTTTTAATGTAATGAATTAAATTGCAGATCCGTGTTGGTGTTTCAACAAGAACAAGGGAATCCAATACAAGAGCAATTGAAGAATTAATAGAAGAAATGACACATGACTATACAGAAGGACGAATTCAAAGATTTTACGGAGAGCTGGTCATCAAGTCGATGGGTATAAAACTCGAGAAATTGGCAATTAACTAGGTAACTTGTAATTTCTTAAAACATTTATTATAATATGACATTTGTGCAATATTGCACAGGTATATCTGTTTTTATTTTTTTGAGGGGAATTGTGCTGTAACCATACAAAATAAATATTAACCTTCATATTTTGTACAGACTTGAAAGACAGATTTATAGTTAAAGACATAAAAGTTTATTAAATTTATGTAATGTAATGGAATGACATTATGTATTTTCAAACATTGTTTCTGTAAACAAATTTAAAAGTGTAATTATATTAATTGTGAACAATGCTAATCATTTTTAACATTATTAGTGAGTTAACTAATAAATCACCACCCCTTCTGGGGGGCAGGGTTAATGTTATTTTCTTGATTTTTCACTTTATATCGGTACTCGGTAGTACTTAAACTTAAAAATATCCTACATAGATTCACAACTAATTCGAACACTGTTAAAAAAGTTATAACGTGCCTTAGTTACAAGATGAAAAATATGTTAATTTTTAGGGTATTTTTCTAGATTTTGAAGGAAAAGGGATACACATATTTTTTTTAATTTAACTTTTAACATTATAAAGTACCTTTCGGCTACGATATTCTCTAATACGATGACTTGGTATCGATTAAGTGATTAAAGAAAAATCGTGGGCTCAGACAAAAAAAAATGGTATATATATTATAAATAGTATATTTTATGTAATACACGTGTATTAAACATGTTTAAAATTTTTTTTAATAATACTGATTTGTCCCTATTGTTACGGAACAACTAATAAGTGTTGAATATTTTTTTCTAGCAACCAAATAATCTCTTTTTGTAATGAATTTTCCAAAGTTAAATATGTTGAAAATTTGCTTGGCATGCACATTCACTGCAGTGGCAGGTTTCTGCTTTGCCTGCCACTGCAGGCGAAGAACTGAAGTATGTATTTCACCTCGATAAACTGTCTCCGTTCTCTACTTTACATTAGTACAGTCAATTCTTGAGTATAGGGTGTGGTGTTGCACCCATATCTTGCAAAACACCTGCATAAATAAATAAATATAAACATGTTCATCACATTAATTGGTTAACTAAATATTAGCATTTATCAATAATGAATTGTTTTCATTATAGGGTAACAAAGAATTTGTAATTGGTCAACAAACCGTAGAAATAACGGAAACTGGAACGTACACGACAAGGACAACGGGGATATACTACAAGACAAATACAGTTAGTTTAAAATTTTAAATAATAATATTACAACTAATAAGTGATGAATATTTGTTTATAGCAACCGATATAATCTTTTTGTAACTAATTTTCCAGTTTTTTAAAAGTTAAATATGTTTAAAATTGCATGTGCGTGCACCTTCACTGCAGTAGCAGGTTTCTGCTTTGCCTGCCACTGCAGACGAAGAACTGAAGTATGTATTTCACCTCGATAAACTGTCTCCGTTCTCTACTTTACATTAGTACAGTCAATTCTTGAGTATAGGGTGTGGTGTTGCACCCATATCTTGCAAAACACCTGCATAAATAAATAAATATAAACATGTTCATCACATTAATTGGTTAACTAAATATTAGCATTTATCAATAATAAATTGTGTTCATTATAGGGTGACATGGAGTTTTTGATAGGACAGCAAGCAATGGAAACAACTGAGACCGGAACGATTAGGAGAACGACAACCGGAATTTATTATAAAACAAACAAAGTTAGTTTAAAATTTTAAATAGTAATATTACAACTTTGTACATCGTCGTTGCCAAAACAATACTATCATAGATTAAATACATATAGATAGGTCATGCCGTGCAAGTTTTTGGCAACCCCATTTTTATCACGAATGGACGCAGGCGATTATGATGATATAATTTTTCATGTTAATATTTGTATACTTTGGGTTTGAATCTGCAGTATAATCATGTAACATTTTTTTATTTTTTTATGTTAAAATTTGTATACTTTGGCTTTGAACCATATTATTTATTGTAATTTATTTTTTATCGAATAACCTTATTTAAATTCTTAGAGTAATCTTGGAGTAAATTTGAATAAAATGGAATAATATGGAATGCCAACATAGAGGTTAATTAAAAATTTTTAAAATACTTGAAGGCAACTCATGGGGTAAGCAGACTGCTTACCCCATGAGTTGCTTAAAGCAGTCCGCTTGTTTTTTCAAAATAAAGTTGTATATGTATACTACAGTGTTGTAAAATAATCCGTTATTATGTAACGACCGACATTTGTCTTATATCCTTCAATTGGTATGTATAAATCTTAACCAGATGGTCTCTAATGGTGGTTTAACTCCACTATGCTAACCTTTTATTATAACATAGGTACTCGTTTATAGTGTAATTAAAACCGCGTACCCGTATCATGCCTGTGAGCATAGTCAACTAAATACAGACCGGTTTGCCATGGAATTATAACAACCAATATTTTCGTTTAGCGCGTACTGTACGGTATGTATTTCAACATACCTGATCAAGTACTACCCTCAATTTATAAAAGATATTTCACGTGGGCTCAGACAAAAAAAAATGGTATATATATTATAAATAGTATATTTTATGTAATACACGTGTATTAAACATGTTTAAAATTTTTTTTAATAATACTGATTTGTCCCTATTGTTACGGAACAACTAATAAGTGTTGACTATTTTTTTCTAGCAACCAAATAATCTCTTTTTGTAATGAATTTTCCAAAGTTAAATATGTTGAAAATTTGCTTGGCATGCACATTCACTGCAGTGGCAGGTTTCTGCTTTGCCTGCCACTGCAGGCGAAGAACTGAAGTATGTATTTCACCTCGATAAACTGTCTCCGTTCTCTACTTTACATTAGTACAGTCAATTCTTGAGTATAGGGTGTGGTGTTGCACCCATATCTTGCAAAACACCTGCATAAATAAATAAATATAAACATGTTCATTACATTAATTGGTTAACTAAATATTAGCATTTATCAATAATGAATTGTTTTCATTATAGGGTAACAAAGAATTTGTAATTGGTCAACAAACCGTAGAAATAACGGAAACTGGAACGTACACGACAAGGACAACGGGGATATACTACAAGACAAATACAGTTAGTTTAAAATTTTAAATAGTAATATTACAACTAATAAGTGATGAATATTTGTTTATAGCAACCGATATAATCTTTTTGTAACTAATTTTCCAGTTTTCAAAAGTTAAATATGTTGAAAATTGCATGTGCGTGCACCTTCACTGCAGTAGCAGGTTTTTGCTTTGGCTGTCACTACAGACGTAGAACTGAGGTAGATAGGTCATGCCGTGTAAGTTTTTGGCAACCCCATATTTATCACGAATGGACGCAGGCGATTATGATGTTATGTTTTTTCATGTTAATATTTGTATACTTTGGGTTTGAATCTGCAGTATAATCATGTAACATTTTTTTATTTTTTTATGTTAAAATTTGTATACTTTGGCTTTGAACCATATTATTTATTGTAATTTATTTTTTATCGAATAACCTTATTTAAATTCTTAGAGTAATCTTGGAGTAAATTTGAATAAAATGGAATAATATGGAATGCCAACATAGAGGTTAATTTAAAATTTTTAAATACTTAAAGGCAACTCATGGGGTAAGCAGACTGTTTACCCCATGAGTTGCTTAAAGCAGTCCGCTTGTTTTTTCAAAATAAAGTTGTTTATGTATACTACAGTGTTGTAAAATAATCCGTTCTTATGTAACGACCGACATTTGTCTTATATCCTTCAATTGGTATATATAAATCTTAACCAGATGGTCTCTAATGGTGGTTTAACTCCACTATGCTAACCTTTTATTATAACATAGGTACTCGTTTATAGTGTAATTAAAACCACGTACCCGTATCATGCCTGTGAGCATAGTCAACTAAGTACAGACCGGTTTGCCATGAAATTATAACAACCAATGTTTTCGTTTAGCGCGTACTTTACAGTATGTCTTTCAACATATCTGATCAAGTACTACCCTCAATTTTTTAAAAAACATATGTGTTAAATTTTGCATGGACTCAGAATTGTATTAATTCGAGTTGAATTGAATATTCTGGGTGGTTGTTAGTTTTTGGATCGATAGTTTTTTTTTATTATTGTATATTCTTTTGGTAGAATAAATATAGCACTAAATATCGTGTTTGTTTTGTATTAATGAAGATAATATTATCTATTTATAATGACTATAATTGTAATTAATAACCGTGCAAACCTTTGACAAGCATTCGTCCTAATCACAATATTAAAAACAAACTTATAATACAAATACATAAACAAAAACAACATACTGAGTCTGCTTGTGTTTAATAACTGCCAGTCTCCAATCGACAACTAGTTAATATAAGTGTTTGAGTAGTTTATCATTATTTGCACCATTCATACTAATTGGACTGTGCTGGATTCTTACTATTCCCAGATTCGCATCAAAGCGTTTTATTTTGATGAAATCACATCCAGTTTTATACAAATTTGGAAATAATTAAACTTAGACTATTTAAATCGAAAGTATCTGTTAAGGCGGAAGGTTCAAAATAATATGACCTTTTCCGGCCTAAAAGATCAAAATGTTAATGCGTTTGACGCTGAATCCAAAAACTGGTTCTACTATTAAATATTAAATGTGGACTGTATAGGTAATTTTGCTCATTAAAATAAAAAATAAAAACATTTTATTGTATGTAATTTTATAAAATTACTTCTCTATTGAATATAATAATTCATACAATAATTTTACTTTCTGGTCAGAATACTAAGAAACATTGATAGGTGATAACAATACCGACAATAATTTGATTTCCACTGCTGTTAACTGCCACTATGACGGCCCTAAATGATTGTCTGAAAGAAGACGGTCCCCGTTATGGCGCGCAGAACATGAGCTCGACTGGATATGAAACTTTTAGCGCGGCTCCTATGACTGCGACCGGTAAGACGACGATAAACTATTTTATCTTATTAGATAAATAATTACAATTAAATAAAAAAGCAAAAGAACAAAACAAAACGCCTCGACAGCCGAACAACTATGTGACACAACAAAAAAAATAATATAATAGATAAAAGCGGAACGGCCAAGTCGATAAGGGACGGACGTATTTAGATACCAAAAAAGAAACACGGTTAATCACCTGGTCGTGGTCACTAACGCGGTCAAAATATGGCCGACATCGTTCTTCGCCTCTGGCACGTCACGGTGCGCGTAATTAAATTTGAGTTTTATTTGCTGCACGAACAAGTATCCAATGAGAAATTCGGATTCGAAATACAAATTTATAGGTCACTTAAAACTTGTGTTTACAACGGTTATAAAAAAGTATAATTGACGAAAGTTTTTATAATAACACAAAGTACATCAAATTAACGGGCGATTCGTTTGATACCGACGACGCGTTGTTGAACAAAAGAAATCGGCCTATGGAATCGAACAACTTACCCGCCGAGAAAGAACCCGACGTTGTAGATCCTTTGAATTTAACGGACCATTTGTTGGATACCGATTATGCGTTGTTGAACAAGAGAAACCGGCAAATAAATAGGGATTTCAAAATCCCCATATCATCACTTACGTTACCCGATAAAGAATCGAACGTTGTGGATCATTCGAGCGTTATGCTTGAAGACGACGACTTATGGTATTTTAACGCAGAGAATCCCAAAAACTGGGTTAGTAAACAATTGAGTATAGTTATAAATAATTTTAGCCTGTAGCCCTGTCTCGCTGCTCCTTGTACGAAGGTCTGTTCCCAACCAATAGGAATTCCGATCATCGATTTTACCACGGACGCGAGAAAAAAAAGTAGCTAGTAGTTTTATATTTTTCTTTATTATCATTTCAAATATTAAATATTTACAATACTACATCAAAACCATTGTCCACTGGGTGCCACGACAAATTAAAATTTTGTATATTATAATTTTATAATTATTAAAATCATTTAAAAATGGGCATTACTATAAAATTGCTAATAACTAAACATAGTGAATATTGTCTCTTTTGAGTTTGTCGGCACTGAAAAATGCAGCAAGACAATAATCATGAGGTGCAAATAATCATTAAAAAAAGCAAAAAGCTCTATAGCATTAATCAAAGAGTGGGTTAGTTGTCTGAGGGGAAATTGTTACTATAAAGATATTTTAAAATGTTAATTATGGTAACACTGTCCACACGATGGTAGCACTATCCAAAACTTGGCTATCGAACGAAGATTGCGACAAATTTTCACTAGCTTCGTACAAATTGATATCACGATGGAAACGCGACAACGGAAATATGAACATTTGCAAAGCTGAAACGAGGATCGACGGTCAGCGAGTACTACTCATCGCCACATACCCATTGTACGACACGACGTTAAGGGACGAGATGGAATTTTTCAAACGATATCTATTACCGTACTACTTCAAGCTCAAAGGATTGTTTCTCTTTTTGGATATATTGAAATTATACGACCTACCGTTAGTTCTGTGCAGAAACTTTAACATCGACTTTCGGTCCAACGAAGGACTGCTATTCCGAGAGTTTATGCGGTCGACGTTCGGTTGCGACCTCAACATTTCCAAGGCCTTGTCAACATTGCAAAATATGACGTGTATCGATGGAGTATTTACGCGTAACATATCAGACGACGGTCCTCTGCTCAGCTGTTAGGAACATTAAGAAGATACAACGATAAATGAAGATATGGATATATATATTTATAAATGTATGATAAAAAAAAGCGAAAAACTGTTAAATTAAAAAATAATAACATGATACATATTCAAGAAACGAACTATTTTGAAAAATCAATATTTATTTGTATTGAAAACTACTATAGCAACAATAATAATAGTGTAAATAAATAAAAGAAAATACTGTTTGATAAAGTTTTAATGAAAACATTTAATATGTTATTTAGGATTATCTAGTTGCTTATGGAGACAAATCTGACTTAAACAAAAAAAAATTGTATTTATATATAAATAAAGTCAAGTTGAAACAACATATAAATATGCCAGTGAATTCTGAATCACTGAACTATTATCTGTATATTTTATAAAAAAAAAAAAAAACACGTATAATGTCAGCTATAACAAATTATAACCATCAAGTTTTAAACAGGTATACAACACACAGTAGTACTTGTACCACATGTGATAAGCAATAGGGCACGTTTTTATTAACGATTTCAATTCCCACGCTACCATATAACTCAACCCTTGCCGTTGTTCGAACATCAATGCTGAACAATCGTTCTACATTTTTGAAAGAATGTGCTAAACGTTATAGTAGCTCATTTACGCCGTCCTCGAGACAGTTTTTTCAAGAAACATACTGCTGCACACATTTGAAAAAGTGTAACTAGCGTTTATAATGATGGTAAAAAGTGAGGTCATGGAAAAGGTGCTGGTAAAAGAAGAACGAAAAATCTAAACAGGGGACAAATTATTGGTATAGGCGTTGATAATATTATTGTGACCGTTATACACTGTTGGGGGTTTACAAGGCTATGATTAAGGACCATTTGTAACTCCTCCGTCAATGCCAATTTAGGCGAGTTTAAAAAGAAATCGGAAGAGTTTGATAATTAATATAATTTTTAGATGTATAAATATGAAAATAATTGATTAAAGGTTTGTTGTGTTATATAAAAAAAAAAATACTACTAACATTACAACAAAAATAATGTACCTAAAACAAAAATAAATGCATACCTCCGGGCCTACGAGTATGAACCCTTTTCCTGTTTTTCGATTCGGTAAATAATAAAAATGACTTGAAGTGATTTTAAATTCCATCCACGCAGTAGAATTCTCATGTATATTGTGTTGAATGAAAAACATTTATATAAAATAACAATACCTAATTACGAAGAAACTTAGAAAGTAGTAGCCAGTTAATAAAATCAACAAAATGTAAAAAAAAAAATTACATAGAGCTTTCCATTACAACATAAAGCCAAGGAGATAAAACAATCACAAGGAGGAATAAAATGTGTACATTTTTTTAAGCTATTTATTTTAAACAAAAAAAATGTTTTGGGGTTTTTTCTATAAAAAAGTAACATTTTTTTCAAATGTACGCCATCGTTAAACAATTACCTCTCGGCGCACTATGATTACATCGTTAATTATTTATAAATATTAAGGTTTTGATCATGATTCGTTCTTTGATTATATGGATAGACAAACATCGCAAATACTTTATAAGCTCTAGGCATATTGTCCCCCAAAAGAAAAACAAGAATTATTAACATTACCACTAAACACGAATGAAGTTAACGACGAAGATGAAAGATAAACCTGTCAACTTCATTTAAAATACAAATAAATTGTAAACTGAAATTTTTTATTCTTTTGAATTTGATAATTTAAAAAAAATATATATTTTAAGAAGCAGGCCTTACCGGAAAATATGATATACTTTTAAAGAGTAGCATATTTCAATAGAAATGACAGACTGAGGTAAAAAAAAAGCCAAGACAAGGTGGGCTCGTGATTTTTTAGTTTTTCTAAATTAAAATTTGACTCAATGAAATTTCAGGTGGGAAAAAATTAGCTTGACTAGTTCGTTTTGACGTGTTTGAAACGCTTTTGTTAATTTTTAAGCTTATAAGAACAATTGGGTTTAATAAATAAACTTTTAAACATAGTAAAATAGTATACAAGTTTACTAACAAATTTCCTTTTTTTCACACGCGTTCTATTTAGCTTTCTTATGAACTATTTAACTTACTTGATTGGCCAGTGAAAAACTCTGTGCGCTTTGTGATTGGACGTCTCTTGAACTCACACAATTTTATTAGGCGAAATAAAATTATTATATTACATCCGTCGTGTAATGTAAAAACCAAGATATTATGAATGGTCGAAGAAACAATTGAACGGTGCAAATGACTGTAGTATATATATTGTTTGCCATGTTACATAGATATTTTATAGCAAACGTTTTGTTTTCGGCCCTGTAGTTATACTACCTACTATTATAAATAGTTAAGATTTTCGCCAAGATATTATTGTATATTTATTAAAATAATTATCAAAAGAAGCCAGTTTAGTGAGGACGGTTAGGTCACCGTTCTACAGAAGTTATTAAACTGATGTAATCATTTTTAAATAAACGTTTCGATGCGAACGTGTGATTAGTTTGTTAAAAACAGTACAATCCAAACCAACCACAGTATCCATAAAGCATCATTGTAAGAAATTTTTAAAGTAAGGTGCAGTGTTTAGAGATTATTATTAAAGCGGTTTTTTTAAGTAATGTTATCACTTCTTACATTTATAATAATTACTGTAAACCTGTGACCTCCCCATTTTTTTTTTTTAATTACATAAATCACACGTCACGAATGTCTTGTTGAATTCTGTTGGAATTTCGATGATTTTTGTTACAACTTTAGTACTCCATAAAAATGTTTATTTCCATTTCAATAAACCTTTGTGATCTGATTATAATGTACCGCCGTGAGAGTAAAACACTTTTTAAAGTTTTGAACAACTGAAAGTGTAAAAGTGCACTGTACAGTGTGTAGATTCTTTATTCAACTAATGAAAAGTAGGGTTATTAAACGGTAAACGGGAAAAAACGACCACAGTTATCAAAAAAGTAAAAATAATTATGTGTAAAAAAAAGAACATTTTTCGACTTTTACGAAATAAACGCCGAATAAATGAATATTTTAAAATAGGCGAAAAAGTAGCAGATAACAATAATAATTGTGCACTACATTGCAATATGCAACGCAATAAACGGAAAATTATACATGTTCGATTTATTTAATTTGTTAAAAGACGTTCCAGGGTATTGGTTTTCGGATGGAAAAATAACAGCTGTTGTAAATTATTACAAACTGCAATAAAATAGCTTTTTATAAACACAGTAAAAAACCCATTTTCAAATGTATAAATATTAAAAAATAATAATAAATTTACTTCTAACAGTCTGAAAGCAATAATAATATCACTATCGACAAATCTACATGACCGTTTTAACATCGGTTAGGAAATAATGAATTAAAAAAAATATATATATATCAGTCTAGCCATGTATTTTAATCAATGACAATATTATATCAACGACTTCAGCTATTTAAAATACAATTAAAAAAAAAAACGTCAGTTCTACAAATATAGTCGCCTAAAAAATATTCTTTTGACGGTTAATAACAAAATAAATGTATGGAAAAAAAAATTTGGTTTCTACAAATTTTTGTTTTATAATAAAACATAATATATTCTAAACATTATACAATATATAGGTATCTAATTATTTTTTTTTTTTTTAGGAATAATGTTAAACATTTAAAAATATGTAACAGTTAATAATTTATCAGTCCGTGTAAATAAAAAGTGTTTACCGTAATAACTTTAAAAAGGAACGTTAATATTGGAAAACATTTTTTTCATTATTTTACCTCTTGCGGTAAGACTAGACTACAAGCTAATAAACTACAAAAAATCTTTGGTGTCATAAAGGATAAACAAAAGTCAAAATATTGTTAAATTTGTTTTACGTCAAATCAACCGGTCGCAACTGTCGTTCGCCGTCGGCTAAGAAAACGAGCATCGCACGGTACAATAGGTAACAGCCCAGTTTGCACTTATCACTACCTCTCCAGCGAGTCGTTTGATCGTAGTAAGTGCCGCGTTTCTCATTTGTCAACTTGTCAAGGCCCATAGCGTCAATCATGGCGGCTTCGCGGATATGAGCCTCTTTCGGCGTTAAATGATGAAATGCTTGTACGCAAACTACGCCCTTGTTTTCGCGCCACACGTCCAAAATGTATTGAATCTGGAAAACAAAGACAAAATTCATAAATGAGTATGCTAATTGTTCACTATGTATGTTACATTTAAAATAAAAAGTTTCTTTTGCATTATTTAAACACGTTTGACTAAAATTGAATTCAAGAGAATACATTTTCAATTATTAGAATTGCATCAATACTATTTCCAGGACATACCAGACTAGTGATGGGAATCGGAAAATCTGGATTTTCACAAAAAAAACGCTATTTAAGCTACTTAAAAATCATATAAGTGTTAAATAATTTTACAATATAAAGCTCTATATCTAAGTAACATTTTTTTGATAAATATGTGAAAATAAAACATAACACCAAAGAAATAAACTGCTTTTGAATTTCGGATTTGTTGAAATCCGAAAATCCGGAATCCGAAATCCGAAAGCATTTTATAGACAAAGTTAAGAG
>NW_026096399.1:0-15308 GCF_023614345.1 Adelges cooleyi
CGTATGGGTTTTCTCGTCATACACGAATCCCAATTCTGAATATAAACATTTGGTGACTTCATTCGCGAGATTATCAATTTGGGTTCCGAATTCAAATATTATATCGGTTATAAATATCTTTTTTTTTTTAGTCCCTTTTACATGTGTTTTTTCTTCAAACTCTTTTCTATAAATAACCATTAGTTCATCAATTGTAGGAATAACAATATTTGATGGTACACAATTGTATTTTATAAACGGCATGAGGTACGAATTTATATAGGTATTGAAAAACTTAAGGACCTTTTGGGAAATTATACCAGTTTTTATGTTAAAGTTGTTACCGTTTTCATCGACATATTCAGGTAATAACAATTTGATATTTTTCGATATCTCTTTAAATGCACCAGCACATTTCACAATCTTTACTTTTACAGCGTTCATTGTGTATGCGTCAATAGATTCCCACGATGGAATTAGATCAACTAAATAACTGATCGCGCCAAACATGTGTTCAAACGCCTTTCGAATACTCTTCAATTTATTCAACGCAAAATGTAATATGTCTCTCGACAATTTGTAATCAGGTCCATCTCTATACGATCGCTTACTTCGTTTATGTTCCGAAATGGAGCTATTGTTTTCCATTTCTTCTGTTTGTTTGTTAAGATCTTGTACTACGTCTAGTTGCTGCTTCCGCTTTTTGAGACGCGATCTTTTGTTCTTATAATATGTATTATTAACTATGCGTCTTCTTTCAATACTACTTATATGTACTATATTCATTAATAAGTTTACAAGTTTAAACATTACGTTGGCATACACACATGCTAATAATTTTATGGTCATGAAATATTTGTTTTTAATGTGTTCGTCGTATTCGACATTTAAATCAATATTATTAGAAACTATGTTTTTTCCAGAAACAACACAACTTTTGTACTTGGCTCTAACGTTACCGATCTGATTCCATCCTGAGCTGCTTAATAGTGTATTTAGTTTTTCTATGCTGTCTGATATATCTTCATGGGGAGCGAATGATATTTTGCTATTTATTATTAAGATAAACAGTACGCGGACTAAAATTACGTGGCAAAACATTTAAACACAATGAAAAATATACACGACTCAATTTATTATATAAATATATTTATAAATGCAAAATTTGTGCATTATCTCTTCGGGATTGCTTTATGTTTTGCACTAAGAAGTTTTATAATATTACACTGCTTTTTGAAAAAAAACAGTAGACGTGTTACACTGTTATTTGCCAATTTTTTGTTAGATGTTTAATTTTGTTTTGCAAAAGATTTAAGACGAAATAAACACACTACAATGAACATGAAAACACCTTTACTTTTAACAAAAATACAACAACACCGTTAGTATATCTGTCGTATATTTGAATAAATGGTACTCCAAACTGCTTACCAAAATGTAATACCATCTTTATTAAATGAATAGTCGGGAAACTATGAAGTTAGAAATAAAGTTATAATGTTTTTTGGAAAATTTGTAAATTATTAGTTTACAAATGCTAATCTAAGCGATTAAATTTATTTGTTGTTGTGTGTAATGTAATTAGGAAATTATTGTTTATTAAGTAGTTGTTAATAGTTTTATAAATACATAATAAACATTAACTATTTCTTAATTACATTAAACGGATCAACAAATTGTTGTATAAAACATTTTTTTTTAAAATTATTTTAATGGTATTTTATATAGTACATAATTAATTGCACTATTAACAAGTTTTTAAATTTAATAGTCGAAAAACTATAGTTATAAAATTTTTATAATAATTTTTTTTGTAAATTTCTATATCATTTTTTATCACAATTGCTTATCAAAACATTCGATATCCTATTGAACTTAAGATGGTGATAAGGCTATTTTTAACATTAGCCACATTAATTGCAGTAATATCCATGTTATAGTTAAATTTAAAGAAAACTCTATGCTAATTTTTTATTGCTATTTTAAAGTGCTCTCTAATATTTAAGAAAATCAAAATAAAGAAGAATTAAAGAATCATTAAAGCTTATATTATGTATGACAATAAAGTTTGTTATAAATTAATTAATATGGCACAATACTTACTTAAAATCAAATATTTGAAAAATACATTCGGTTTTAGATAGTTCATATTCTTACAGTGTTTCTGTTAGACACTCATTTTTCAGATTTTATGAGTTCCAAACAAACAATTTCATGAAAAATAAAAATTTCAATGCTTACATTTTTTAAAACTATTTGGTCTATATATTTATAGAATAAAAAACATATGTTCTCATTAGAATATTCTAGGTCTATACATGATTTACCTAAGGGATAAGGGATGAAGGTAAACATTTTTTTACGTATTAAAAATTATAGTTAAATATGTACCAACATGTATAGGAAAAAAAACATTTTTTTAATATTCATATATTCCGAGAAAATTAAATTATATACATCAGATGGTTTTTGTGTCATGAATAATTAATATTGCGTTGCAAGAGATATTTTATATGAATTATATTTATTAGATGATTGTAAACAATTTGTCGCTAACTTATTATTTACTTTCGAAAAATGGGAAACTATAAATACATACATGGGTGAACATAGTAATCATCACTTAGCTGTAAAATTTATTTTTTAAATAATTAAAGCATGTTTAAAAAAATATATCTTACAACGTACAAACTTATGTACGACTACAAACAGAAGTCGTATCGGTTTTCTCGTCATACACGAATCCCAATTCTGAAAAGAAACTATTATTGACGACATTCACGAGATTATCAATTTGGGTTCCAAATTCATAGATGATATTTGATTTTTTAAACTTTTTATGAAGTGTGCGTTCTTCAAGCATTTTTCTTTTAAACTCTTTTTTATAAATACGAGCTAGTTCAAGGATTGTTGGACTATCAATTTTTGATGGTATACAATTGTATTTTATGAATGGCATCAGGTCCGAATTCATAAAGCGATTGAAAAATTTAAGGACTTTTTGGGAAATTTTACCACTTTTTATGTTAAAGTTGCTATCGTTTTCATCGGTATATTCAGGTAATAACAATTTGATATTTTTCGATATCTCTTTAAAGGCACCAGCACATTTTACAATCTTTACTTTTACTGCATTTATTGTGTATGTGTCAATAGATTCCCACGATGGAATTAGATCTACTAGATAACTCATCGCGCCAAACATGTGTGCAAACGCCTGCCGAACACTTTTTAATTTATTCAACGCAAAATGTAATATGTCCCTCGACAGTTTGAAATCAAGAGCTTCATTATACGACTGCTCACTTCGTTCATGTTCCGAAGTGGAACTATTGTTTTCCATCTCTTCTGTTTGTACATTAAGATCTTGCACTACGTCTGATTGCCGCTTCCGCTTTTCACGACGTGATCTTTTGTACTTATTATACGCATTATCGTATGTGCGTTTTCTTTCGAAATTACTTACATGTACTACATTTGCTAATAAGTTTATAAATTTAAACATTACATTGGCATACACACATGCTAGCAATTTAATGGTCATGAAATATTTGTTTCTAATGTGTTCGCCGTACTCGACATTTATATCAAAATTATTAGATACTATATTTGTTCCAGAAACCACAATATTTTTGTATTGGGCTTTAAAGTTACCGATCTGTGACCATCCCGAGTTGCTTAATAGTGTATTAAGTATGTCGACACGGTTTGATATTTCTTCTTGTGAAGCGATCGATATCTTGCTAATTATTACTAAGGTGAACATTATACGCAGTAAACTCATGTAGCAAAACATTTTATCGCAATAAAAAATATTCACAACTCGATATAATATATTCTACATGTACAAATGTGAAGTTTATGCATTGTATCTTCGAGGTTGCTTCATATTTTTCACTAGTACATCTTATAATATTGTACTGCTGTGTAAAAAAATCGGTAGACGTGTTTTTTACCAATTTGTTTTAAGCTGTATAATATATTTATTGCAAAAGATTTAACAATAAAATGTACACAACACAATGAACTTGAAAACATCTTATTTTAAATAATATATGATATACAAATACAATAACAGCTTTGAAACATTTTTTGTATAGATGAAAAAACAATATTCCCAACTGTTTGCCAAAATAAAATAACACCTTTTTTAAATGCATAGTCGAAAAACTAGTAGTTTTAATATTAGTATTAAAATACATTTTTTTTTAATTATGTATTAATATACACTATATAGTCTCAAATGTATTTCATTCTTCGTTTGCACATCTGTTAATTCTCTTAAAGATTTTAAGATAGGATTCAAGGTATAGCATCTGATGTTCCTTGGCTTTAATGGTTCGCCCCGAAGGGATCCCCTACGACTGCGGACCGAAGAAGGTGTGTCTCAAGATGAAGTGACCAGTCAGAAGGCCACTTTTCGGAGGGCTCTACGTCACGTTAGTCGCCTTTTACGACAGGAGCGAGGACCTTGGTAGAATTCTTTCTCCCCTAACCACGGAGATAACCGCGGCCAGCGCACGATCGACCCCCTGAGCGGACTCAGCGAAGGCCCTCGTGCCTGCCTCGACCCTGTCGATCGTTCGACCCCGCTGAGTGTCACCCGGTTGGGCGGGTTCTAAGAACCATCCGCTCAGATAGAGCTGCACTATCGGAGTGCTGGATTTAATGGCACCGGCGTGCTACCGCGCAGTGACCGACCGTGGGACTTCCACCACTCGGCTCGATCGCCGTTCCTGTTTTAGTCGGCTCTTCGTATTTCAACTCCCGGCAGAGTGTGATTTAAGCGCTCACGTGCATCGGCATTGTGGGCCGTTAGACTAGCGTCTATTCCGCGAGGCTCGGGCCGTTTAGGTGTACAGCATGGGCCGTTTTAGAGAGCATGATGGCTCTTTTCGGTGAGTCTAACGGAGATGCGATATCTCCGTTGATCATGCACTGTTTCGTCGGCTCGAGAGGCTCGGGCCTGTAAAGGTCGCTGTGGTGGTCTCCGTTTTGACAGTCAACTGAAGTCTCGGCTCGGGGGAGGGTACACGGCTAGGGTGCGGCTCGTCACCAACCTAACGTTCAGTACCCCGCTCTGCTCGTTTCTTCAGTGTTTCACCTCGTCGGTACGGCTGAAGTAGGTCTAGGGCTTTGTTGCAAAATTTTTCAAAGGCCGAGAATAAAGCTCTAGTAGACATGAGAATGTCTGGTTCACAGGGCCATAGGTGCCCGGCCCGATGGACTGCGAGCTCGAGTCTGGCTCTGTGGTTTGAATGGCGTTGACAATTGAAAATAATGTGCTCGGCAGATTCATTGGGCTCTCCATATGCACAGGCTGGACTCGGCACGAGTGTAAAGGAGTGAAGTTTGCCTTGGAAATTACCGTGGCCAGACAAAAACTGTACAATGTTGTGAGTGAGCCATATCGGGGTGTCGAGGCGCCGTCTGACGTTCGGGAAAAACCTGAAAGTCCAGCGGCCCTTGGCTGATGCATCCCATCTAGATTGCCACACATCTATCAGACTGTTCCACTTTTCAGACAGCAATCTGACTTTTTCCTCACGTTCTAGTAGCCTGGTAGTAGCTATGGTTGAGTAATATTGCACCAACAAGTCAAGTGGCAGTGAGGCAGGAATGACTTGTAGGGCCACTGTAGAAGTCGTACTATAGGCGGAAGTCACACACAGTAGAGGGGTCCTCTGAAGAGTGTGCAACCTTCTACTGCCGTAACTGCTCAAAGCGACATGCGCCCAGTATTTGGCTCCATACATAATTTTGGGAATGAATACGGAGTCATATAAGATCCGCAGCGTGGCTCTATGTACTCCACAGTGTTGTCCATAAACTCCTCTGAGCCTGGAGAATAGGCCGTAATCTTTGTTAAGAACCATTGATATGTGCTCCTTGAAGCGTCTGCCGTTATCCAGTATGATTCCGAGATAACGTGCACTGGCCATTGATCTGATTCTCTTGTCACCGAATGCCATTGTGAAACCGGGGACTAAATGGCCTTTGAGCACAACGGCAGCGGCCTTTTAAAACGAGAAGCTCAAACCTCGGTGGTCGCCCCAACGCTTCACAATGCGCATGATGTCCTCCACTCTTGATACGAGTTCCCTCTCCTGGTGTTGGCAGCGACGGAGACAGCGATGTCGTCCACATATGCCTGGATACGAACGCACTCCGGAATTGGTTAAAGTAATAGGTCCTCTCAAGGTATTGCATCTAGTAGAGAACTTATTATATTTATATATTTTAATGCTTTGTGTTAACTATTAATAAATATTTTTAGAACGAAGTTCTTTGTGGTGCTGCCTGCTAGGATATTATATCATTTTCGTACTTTAATAGAACAATATTTTGTACTGCACACCAAAATATAATAACACCTAACAAAAGTGGCCTATGAAAGGATGTTTTTATAGTTAAAATACAACCTTAACTAATTGCTTCAAAATCATACAGAAGCATTTATGGTTCTACCTGCTGAATCAGATATTTTAATGACACTGAACAATAATAATTTTATTATTGACGATTTAGCAAAAAAGTTCAACCATAAAAAAAATGTTTAGTACGTTTTAATTGTAGGTAATTTGTATTTTAATTAATTTTATTTAAACAATGTGCTTGTATTTCATTTTAATTTATAAATAAATATAATGTTACACTAATTATTATTTATAAACTAAGTTTATTAACATATTATAATCATATTGTTAATACATTTTTATACTCACCATTATTATTAAAAATTACTTATAATTATTATAAAAAATAATTATACTTGATTTTAACTTGATAAACAATTTGTGGCTATTTTTTTGCATAAGAAGCCGTTTGTTTTCCCGGTAATAATTATGCCCGAATCCAACCCTGATGAAATGCAATATTTTTTAAATAGAAAGAAATAATTTTTAAAATTTATAGAGAGTTGTAACTGACAATCAATAAAGACTGAATGTCATGTGATTTCTTAATTGTTATAAGGTAGGTAATGTATTATGAATAATGAATTCTTGATAGTTTTACAAATTTAACTGTTAAAAAAAAAATTAATTGATAAATTTCTTATTTATTAGCTAGTAATTTTAATGAGTCAAAATAGAAGTATAAATTCTACTGCATAATGATATTTAGATGAGACAAATCAGACTGTAAAAATAGTGATGGCAAAATATTGTTTTCTGTCATAAATAATTCACATAACATTACGAGAGATAGGCCTCAAGCATTAGATTATCAGATAAATGTGAATAATTTGTCACTAAAATATAACATATTATTCACTTTAGAAGTTAATGGGAAACTATAAAAAATATGTATTTATAGCTGAATTGCAATTAATGTATGTTTGAAAACTTTTAAGACACCATGCAAAACTCAGGAAGGAATACATACAGACGTCGTATGGGTTTTCTCGTCATACACGAATCCCAATTCTGAATAAAAACGTTTGGTGACTTCATTTGCGAGATTATCAATTTGGGTTCCAAATTCATATATAATATCGGTTATAGGTAGCTTTTTTTTTTTATTACATTTTTCTCGCCTTTTTTCTTCAATTCTTTTTCTATAAATACCAATTAGTTCATCGATTGTAGGACTAACAATTTTTGATGGTACGCAATTGTATTTTATAAACGGCGTCAGGTACGAATTTATATGGATTTTGAAAAACCTAAGAGCTTTTTTAAGAAATCTACCAGCGTTTTTATTAAAGCTGATATCGTTTTCATCAATTAAGTCAGGTAATAACAATTTAATATCTTCCGATATCCCATTAAACGCACCAGCACAATATACAATCTTTACTTTTACTGCGTTTAATGTGTATGCGTCAATAGATTCCCACGATGGAATTAGATCCACTAGATAACTCATGGCGCCAAACATGCATTCAAACGACGGCCGAATACTTTTTAATTTATTCAACGCAAAATGTAATATGTCTCTCGACAATTTGTAATCAGGACTATCTTGATACGATCGCTCACTTCGTTCATGTTCCGAAGTGGAACTATTGTTTTCCATTTCTTCTGTTTGTTTGTTAAGATCTTGTACTATGTCTAGTTGCTGCTTCCGCTTTTTATTGCGTAGTCTTTTGTACTTACGTTGTACATTACTCATTATGCGCCTTCTTTCTATACTACTTATACATACTATATTCAATAATAAGTTTACAAGTTTAAACATTACGTTGGCATACACACATGCTAGCAATTTAATGGTCGCGAAATATTTGTTTTTAATGTGTTCGTCGTATTCGACATTATAATCAAAATTGTCAGAAACTATATTGTTTCCAGTAACCAAACAATTTTTGTATTTGGTTCTAACGTTACCGATCTGATTCCATCCTGAACTGCTTAATAGTGCATTTAGTGTTTCAATACGGTTTGCTATATCTTCATTTGGAGCTAACGATATTTTGCTATTTATTACTAATATAAACAGTGTACTGACTAAACTAACGTGGCAGAACATTTTATCACAATGAATAATTTTCTTAAATACTAATTAATAATAGAATTATTAAATGTAAAGTTTATGTATTATCTTTTCGTGGTTTATGGTTTGTACTGTTACGTTTTGTAATATTTCAATATTTTTTTAAAAATTCTATGTACGTGTTGCACAGTTATTTGCCAAATTTTTTTTAGATATATACATTTTTTTTGCAAAAGATTTAAGTCGAAATAAACAAAACACAATGAGCATGAATACATATTTACTTTTAATAAAATATGATATAAAAATACAATAACACCGTTAATACATTTGTCTTATTTTTGAAAAAACAGTATTCCAAACTGCTTACCAAAATGTAAGAACACCGTTATTAAATGAATAGCCGGAAAACTATGAAGTTAGAAATAAAGTTATAATGTTTTTTTTGAAAATTTGTAAGTTATTAGTTCACAAATGCTCATAAAATCAGTCGATGTTTTCTTTTTTGATTGAGCCATTATCTTTTGACTGAAATAAATCATTTTTTTTGTTATTAATTATTTCTGAGAAATATATGATTTCAGAAATTTATGACTTGAAATATGAAACTTTTCTTAAATGCAGGCTGTAAAAATAAAAAAACAAAGCATACACGTTAAGGACTTGTTCGTTTGACTCAATATTTCAAACGTTGTCCATATGTTTTGTCAATAATAAAATATATAGACAATGGGTTATGGATCTTGTGTGTATACATTCAATGTGGGACTTAGTTCGAACTTTAGTTTGAGATGAAGCTATCGTTCAGTCATACAGAAAACGAGGTAAATTTATGGTCGATAACTTTGTTAGTGCCTATTGTCGGTGATTTTGGTGAACTAATTTCTGTCGAATCTATAGCTGAGGTAATGCTCAAAAAAATTATAAAAGACTTTCCGTAAACCGTTAATAGAATTTTAGAAATGTGACTTGTATCTTTTCGTCGATCAATTATTAAGCCTTACCTGTATGTTTTTTTCAATAAGACGATTTAAAATTGGGGGGAAAAAAATTAAAAAATTCAAGGAGAATAATATCTGATAATAAATAAATATAACTTAAATAAATATGATATGGAAATTGTTATATAGTAAGTATTGTAATACGAAACTTGAATTACTTAAGTACAAAATAATATTACAACTGATAAAAAGAAATATTGAAGAACTTGTTTATATTTAGAAGATAATAATTGTTATAACCAGAAATAGAATTATAAGCTCTACTTCAAAACATACGAAAACAGTTTGAAATGATTCTGTAATGATAGTGATGACGAAATATTTTTATCTCTTATAAATATTTAAATTGTCATAATAATTTTTTTGTCAAATATCAATAATTGTTACTTTATTATTAACACATTACGAGAGATAGATCTAAAGAATGAGATTCATAATTGTAAAAATTTGGTTATCAAAATAAACATGTTATTTAATTAAGAAAAATAAATGAAAACTATAATACACGTATGGGCGAACATAACAATCATCAGTTAACTGTGAAATACACATTGTAATTATAATAATTAAAGTAAGTTTTAAAAATAGTTTTACACTATGCAAACTTATGAACCACTACAAACAGAAGTCGTATGGTTATTCTCATCGTAAACGAATCCCAATTCTGAATAGTAATTTTTGGTAACTTTAATCTTGAGATTATCTAGTAGTCCATCATGATGTCCTCCACTCTTGATACGAGTTCCCTCTCCTGGTGTTGGCAGCGACGGAGACAGCGATGTCGTCCGCATATGCCTGGATACGAACGCACTCCGGAATTGGTTGAAGTAATAGGTCCTCTCAAGGTATTGCATCTAGTAGAGAACTTATTATATTTATATATTTTAATGCTTTGTGTTAACTATTAATAAATATTTTTAGAACGAAGTTCTTTGTGGTGCTGCCTGCTAGGATATTATATCATTTTCGTACTTTAATAGAACAATATTTTGTACTGCACACCAAAATATAATAACACCTAACAAAAGTGGCCTATGAAAGGATGTTTTTATAGTTAAAATACAACCTTAACTAATTGCTTCAAAATCATACAGAAGCATTTATGGTTCTATCTGCTGAATCAGATATTTTAATGACACTGAACAATAATAATTTTATTATTGACGATTTAGCAAAAAAGTTCAACCATAAAAAAAATGTTTAGTACGTTTTAATTGTAGGTAATTTGTATTTTAATTAATTTTATTTATACAATGTGCTTGTATTTCATTTTAATTTATAAATAAATATAATGTTACACTAATTATTATTTATAAACTAAGTTTATTAACATATTATAATCATATTGTTAATACATTTTTATACTCACCATAATTATTAAAAATTACTTATAATTATTATAAAAAATAATTATACTTGATTTTAACTTGATAAACAATTTGTGGCTATTTTTTTGCATAAGAAGCCGTTTGTTTTCCCGGTAATAATTATGCCCGAATCCAACCCTGATGAAATGCAATATTTTTTAAATAGAAAGAAATAATTTTTAAAATTTATAGAGAGTTGTAACTGACAATCAATAAAGACTGAATGTCATGTGATTTCTTAATTGTTATAAGGTAGGTAATATATTATGAATAATGAATTCTTGATAGTTTTACAAATTTAACTGTTAAAAAAAAAATTAATTAATAAATTTCTTATTTATTAGCTAGTAATTTTAATGAGTCAAAATAGAAGTATAAATTCTACTGCATAATGATATTTAGATGAGACAAATCAGACTGTAAAAATAGTGAAGGCAAAATATTGTTTTCTGTCATAAATAATTCACATAACATTACGAGAGATAGGCCTCAAGCATTAGATTATCAGATAAATGTGAATAATTTGTCACTAAAATATAACATATTATTCACTTTAGAAGTTAATGGGAAACTATAAAAAATATGTATTTATAGCTGAATTGCAATTAATGTATGTTTGAAAACTTTTAAGACACCATGCAAAACTCAGGAAGGAATACATACAGACGTCGTATGGGTTTTCTCGTCATACACGAATCCCAATTCTGAATAAAAACGTTTGGTGACTTCATTTGCGAGATTATCAATTTGGGTTCCAAATTCATATATAATATCGGTTATAGGTAGCTTTTTTTTTTTATTACATTTTTCTCGCCTTTTTTCTTCAATTCTTTTTCTATAAATACCAATTAGTTCATCGATTGTAGGACTAACAATTTTTGATGGTACGCAATTGTATTTTATAAACGGCGTCAGGTACGAATTTATATGGATTTTGAAAAACCTAAGAGCTTTTTTAAGAAATCTACCAGCGTTTTTATTAAAGCTGATATCGTTTTCATCAATTAAGTCAGGTAATAACAATTTAATATCTTCCGATATCCCATTAAACGCACCAGCACAATATACAATCTTTACTTTTACTGCGTTTAATGTGTATGCGTCAATAGATTCCCACGATGGAATTAGATTAACTAAATAACTTAATGCGCCAAACATGTATTCAAATGTCCGCCGAATACTTTTTAATTTTTTCAACGCAAAATGTAATATGTCTCTCGACAATTTGTAATCAGGTCCATCTCTATACGATCGCTTACTTCGTTTATGTTCCGAAGTGGAGCTATTGTTTTCCATTTCTTCTGTTTGTCCTTTAAAATCTTGTACTACGTCTAGTTGCCGCTTTCGCTTTTTGAGACGCGATCTTTTGTCCTTATAATATGTAATATGAAGTATGCGTCTTCTTTCAATACTACTTATATGTACGATATTCGTTAATAAGTTAACAATTTTAAACATCACATTGGCATACACACATGCTAGCAATTTAATGGTCGCGAAATATTTGTTTTTTATGTGTTCGTCGTATTCGACATTATAATCAAAATTGTCAGAAACTATATTTTTTCCAGTAACCAAACAATTTTTGTATTTGGTTCTAACGTTACCGATCTGATTCCATCCTGAAGTGCTTAATAGTGCATTTAGTGTTTCAATACGGTTTGCTATATCTTCATTTGGAGCTAACGATATTTTGCTATTTATTACTAATATAAACAGTGTACTGACTAAACTAACGTGGCAGAACATTTTATCACAATGAATAATTTTCTTAAATACTAATTAATAATAGAATTATTAAATGTAAAGTTTATGTATTATCTTTTCGTGGTTTATGGTTTGTACTGTTACGTTTTGTAATATTTCAATATTTTTTTAAAAATTCTATGTACGTGTTGCACAGTTATTTGCCAAATTTTTTTTAGATATATACATTTTTTTTGCAAAAGATTTAAGACGAAATAAACAAAACACAATGAGCATGAATACATATTTACTTTTAATAAAATTTGATATAAAAATACAATAACACCGTTAATACATTTGTCTTATTTTTGAAAAAACAGTATTCCAAACTGCTTACCAAAATGTAAGAACACCGTTATTAAATGAATAGCCGGAAAACTATGAAGTTAGAAATAAAGTTATAATGTTTTTTTTGAAAATTTGTAAATTATTAGTTCACAAATGCTCATAAAATCAGTCGATGTTTTCTTTTTTGATTAAGCCATTATCTTTTGACTGAAATAAATCATTTTTTTTGTCATTAATTATTTCTGAGAAATATATGATTTGAAATATGAAACTTTTCTTAAATGCAGGCTGTAAAAATAAAAAATAAAGCATACACGTTAAGGACTTGTTCATTTGACTCGATACTCCAAACGTTGTCCATATGTTTTGTCAATAATAAAATATATAGACAATGGGTTATGGATCTTGTGTATATACATTCAATGTGGGACTTAGTTCGATCTTTGGTTAGAGATGAAGCTATCGTTCAGTCATACAGAAAACGAGGTAAATTTATGGTCGATAACTTTGTTAGTGCCTATTGTCGGTGATTTTGGTGAACTAATTTCTGTCGAATCTATAGCTGAGGTAATGCTCAAAAAAATTATAAAAGACTTTCCGTAAACCGTTAATAGAATTTTAGAAATGTGACTTGTATCTTTTCGTCGATCAATTATTAAGCCTTACCTGTATGTTTTTTTCAATAATACGATTTAAAAATGGGGGGAAAAAAATTAAAAATTCAAGGAGAATAATATCTGATAATAAATAAATATGATATGAAAATTGTTATATAGTAAGTATTGTATTACGAAACATGAATTACTTAAGTACAAAATAATATTACAACTGATAAAAAGAAATATTGAAGAACTTGTTTAAATTTAGAAGATAATAATTGTTATAACTAAAAATAGAATTATAAGCTCTACTTCAAAACATACGAAAACAGTTTGAAATGATTATGTAATGATAGTGATGACGAAATATTTTTATCTCTTATAAATATTTAAATTGTCATAATAATTTTTTTGTCAAATGTCAATAATTGTTACTTTATTATTAACACATTACGAGAGATAGATCTTATGAATTAGATTCATAATTGTAAAAATTTGGTTATCAAAATAAACATGTTATTTAATTAAGAAAAATAAATGAAAACTATAATACACGTATGGGCGAACATAACAATCATCAGTTAACTGTGAAATACACATTGTAATTATAATAATTAAAGTAAGTTTTAAAAATAGTTTTACACTATGCAAACTTATGAACCACTACAAACAGAAGTCGTATGGTTATTCTCATCGTAAACGAATCCCAATTCTGAATAGTAATTTTTGGTAACTTTATTCTTGAGATTATCTATTTGGGTTCCAAATTCATACATAATTTCGATATTATTTAACTTTCGATTTTGTGTGCGTTCTTTAAGCATTTTTCTTTCAAAATCTTTTTTATAATTACGAAGTAGTTCATCGATTGTAGGACTAACGATTTTTGATGGTATACAATTGTATTCTATGAATGGCCTCAGGTTGAAATTTATATGGCGATCGAAAAACTTAATGACTTTTTCGGAAATTTTATTAGTTTTTATGTTAAATTTTACATCGGTTTCATCAATAAAGCTAGGTAATAACAATTTGATATTTTCTGATATCTCTTTAAACGCACCAGCACAATTTACAACCTTTACTTTTACACTTTTTATTGTGTATGCGTCAATAGATTCCCACGATGGAATTAGATCTACTAAATAACTCATCGCATCAAACATGTTTTTAAACGCCTGCCGAACACTTTTTAATTTATTCAACGCAAAATGTAATATGTCCTCTGACACTTTGAAATCAAGAGCTTCTTTATACGACTGCTCACTTTGTTCATGTTCCGAAGTGGAACTATTATTTTCCATTTCTTCTGTTTGTGTGTTGAGATCTTGGACCATGTCTAATTTCCTCTTCCGTTTTTTAAGACGTGATCTTTTGTACTTCTTAAATGCATTTATTCTTACGCGAGTTCTTTCTATACTACTTATACGTACTATATTCATTAATAAGTTTATAAGTTTAAACATTACGTTGGCATACACACATGCTAATAATTTTATGGTCATGAAATATTTGTTTTTAATGTGTTCGTCGTATTCGACATTTAAATCAATATTATTAGAAACTATGTTTTTTCCAGAAACAACACAACTTTTGTACTTGGCTCTAACGTTACCGATCTGATTCCATCCTGAGCTGCTTAATAGTGTATTTAGTTTTTCTATGCTGTCTGATATATCTTCATGGGTAGCGAATGATATTTTGCTATTTATTATTAAGATAAACAGTATGCGGACTAAAATTACGTGGCAAAACATTTAAACACAATGAAAAATATACACGACTCAATTTATTATATAAATATATTTATAAATGCGAAATTTGTGCATTATCTCTTCGGGATTGCTTTATGTTTTGCACTAAGAAGTTTTATAATATTACACTGCTTTTTG
>NW_026096400.1:0-14435 GCF_023614345.1 Adelges cooleyi
AACCATATTTTAGCAAGAGATAAACTCATGTTAGTTATTAAAAATTATGTTTTACATTAAACAGCAGTGTAATCAATAAGAAACTGAACAGTATATAATTGAATAAAAGAGGAATTAATAACATTTATTTTTAACATTTTACATAATCTTAAAACAAAAAGAATGTATTTTTGTATTAATATTTAAAAAGTGCATTACAGATAAATAATCTCACTTAATTTGAATAACTCACAAAAAAGTCTTCTGTTAAATTCTTTCCTTCAAATACATCAAATGATTGCAAAATATCAAAATTAACATGAGACAATTTGTATTTTAAATATTCCACAAACACTTCCGCGCACAAAATACTCTCTCGTATCGTCGATCGTATAGCAATCTTATGGTCTATACCGTTTGCAATATCCACTAGTTTAGATTTTTGGCAATGATGACGTGATACTGCAAAAAGTATCACAGATTGGCAGTCCCCACAAATGATTCCGTCTCTCTGTGTTTCGTATTTAGTCATCAATCGTATAATTTTTTTCATTTTCTCTTCTATTCTCCAAGAAAAACTAGATAAATTACTGTCAAGTTTTTCTGCCAACTCACCCTCCTCTTCATTTAAGTTAATGAGTTCCATGAAATCATCATTCTTATGTAATTTAAACAAGCTAGTAAAGTCATTCAAATGTTGTTGGTAAAATAATATTTCTAATTGTTCGGCTGTCTTAGAGTTTTCCATCGTTCTCAAATTCTCCAGAAATTCCCACCATATACATAACATTATAGTTTTTACAATCCGAAAAAAAAAATAATGGACATCCTTAAGTGAGCGGATCCAATTGGAGAGCGATAACCTTGGATTCTTAGCTGCTCTTATTGAATTATTCAGGTTGTTTACCAGGATCTGTCTGCCGTTTAAACCTCCAAAACTCGTAATCAATGTGTTCATAAATACAGTATCTTCCGTGACGTTATTAATATATAAGTTTGAATCAAGATCAATATTGAAGTCGAGTTTGGTTTTAGACATCACGGTTGAGATGAGTACATGTCGATGTAAGCTTTTCTAATGTTAGACTTTGGCCTAAGCTATTTAATTCGTCCGTGTTAAAATCATATTTATAAGTTTTGCCATTCTTGAAATATTTACAATTTCCCATTCGCCGTTTAATATGCCTCATTATGTAATCGCTATGTTTATTCATTTCTTTTTTTGCGTCATGCATGGCGAACATTTTCATTTTTGTCGTGTAAAGATAAAACATCCACAAAGTGAATGAAAATTTCCTTAACGGGAAACCACTATTGATTCTAGCGTTCAGCATATGCTGAGCCCAATTCGAGCATGCATTATCAACACTATCATATAATTTCTTGTTCGTGTAATTTTCCGGAGTCATTAATTTCATAAAAACTATCATATCATATGTAAAATTACAATCAACTTCTCGTATAGTTTTAGATAGAATTTCTCCTACCTTATAAAAACTGTCAAATTCCGTTATGTCTATTTGAGGACTGGCAAATATTCCTCTGTTGATCGCTTGAACATAGTTAAATTCATCTTTTAATTTTTGGTTAGATAAGTCTGTCTTGTTGTCTGCGTGTACGCCACTCAACGATCCACAATTAAGTTCATCTTTTAATTTTAGATTTTGTAAGTCTATCTCGTTATCTGTGGATAGTGCACTAGTTGATTCAGAATCATATCTATCTAGTAATTTTTGTTTAAGCGGGTCCTTCTCGTCGTCTGTGTGTACTGCACTCGATAATTCAACAATCACCAGCATCATGACCATCCAAGTAGTAGTATTATGGTATGCCATTTTCAAGCTTGTAAATCGTACTAACGTTAGTTATTATTTTACGGCTTATATTTCTATGTAGGAGACTTAAAATCGGTACAATAATTTTCAATTGTCAGTTCTTTTTGTAAACACAGCAAAATTTATCTTAAAGCTATCGTATAGCTTACGCCGAAAATGAAAAATTTCTAGTTTGTATAATTATATTGACTCAACGAAGAAAAATCGAACCCATGTTTCGATTATTTTTAATATGTACTAAAACTTTTTTTTTTTTTTTTAAATCGTATTTTGACGATATTACTTTTATTGGTAGTTGATATGGTTCGGTATTCAAACGATATATTGATTTTTTTTTTATACCTTGGTGTCTGAAGAATAGTTAATGGTAATGTTGTTGCTAAAATTTTTAGAATTTCCCTAATATTTTTTGCAGATTGGTGGGATAATTTTATTTAAAATGTGTAATTTTTTAATTGATTTCACCATAAAGACACTCAGAAAAACAAAAAAAAAGAAGTTAAACTTCGTAGAAATGTTGAAGTATAATTAACAATTTAAATAAAGTATGTTTTTTTGAAAATTTAAAGCAATTTCTAACAATTGGTATTTTATTCTTTTCACAAAAAGAGTGAAAAATAGTGAATTTTTTTCACACAAACGCATTCGAACAATCGATGACGTTAGTTGACGGTTAGTACACTATAGTTTTGTCGACGGTCTTTCGTTTTTTTTGCAACACAGCTGCGATGGTTGACAATGCACACATAAAAAGTTAAACGCCTTGGGTGAAAATATATGCAATGGGCAAATTGTGAAATTTGGTACCTACCTTTTTTTTGAGTAGTTTAAAACAAGTTGTTACCGTAAAATACCTAAAATACCAGTTCTCTGTCATAATTTGAAATAAATGAAAAAAAATAAAAGGGAATTAGTAAAAAATTTCAAAATTATGGATAAACACAAAGAACTGTTTTCAAAATAACCATTAGCGGTACCGTTTTGTTGAACCAGTCAAATAGGTAAAATTTGCATTTTTAGGAAGTTTCAAATATCAAGAAAAAATAAGAGTAATATTTTAGTACAATACTTGAAAATATATTTTAGCAAGACATATTTTTATTTTAATGATTTAAAAATATTTTTTAAACATTTTAGAAAAATGTAACATTCTATATGTTATAAAAAAATAAAAGGTTAATCTCACTTAATTTTAATTTACGAAAAATAAGGTCCTCGCAAAACACTTTGGTCAACTACCTTGAATGATTCCAAAATATCAAAATTTACACTGGACAATATATTTTTTTAATATTCTACAAAAACTTCCGCGCACAGAACCATTTCTCGTACCGAAGATAGTATGTCAATCTTATAGCTAATACCTTCCGCAATATCCACTAGTGTAGATGTTTGACAATTAACCGTTTTTAAGATCTTCGTTGTATGGTTTGGAAACAATAATAATCCATCCTTCTTTGTATCGTATTTTTTCAGTAAACACATAAATCGCTTTTATTTTTGTGGAAGACATAAACTCGGTACAATAGTAATATTCAACTGTCACTTTCTTTTGCAAACACAATAAAACTATTCGCGAACAACCTCAATATCAAATAATGCCCTGCTGCTATATCAAAATAAAAATTCACAATAATTGTTTTCAACAAAATTGAAGGAATACCCCAAATCGGCTTTAAAACGGCTATAGCAATTATTTAGACTCACCATGTTGTATAAAGAACTCACCACTCCTACAACCTAATAATGAAACCCCTCAATCATATGTTTACAAGAAATAAATCTTAAAAATAAAACCGCCAGTCTTTATTTTTAGTTGAAAATGTGGAAATGAAAACGCACATCAAATAGCAAAAGTGTTTTTCTAAAAATTGTGTTTTCGAGTAAACGCTTAGGCGAGAATTCGATAAACAATACTATAATAAAAATTCATACTTCAAAATTGTTGTTTACTTTTTAACTTGGTATCATTTGTGAAACACATGCGCCGATGTGCAAAATTATACAAAAACCTTACTTTTGAAAATCAAAATAATTTATACATGGGGCATTCCACGGTCCATGTATAAACCATGGACTACTTTTCTAGGGTTATATTAAACAGGCCCAAGTTGTTAATAGAGTTAACAGTCGACGTTACTACATTATCGAATAATTTGATTTATGATTTGTATTTATATTAGATAAATAACATAGACATTTACTTCTAGAATTAATTAAAGTTACTTTGAAGTTTATTCGTTTCCAAAGCTTGGGACAATCGATTAAATTATGTAGTTATTTAAAGAGAAATTTTAAATTTAGAATTTGAAGCCTTTTATTTAATGAAACTATTTTTAAAAAAAAAAACTTATATTAATATATCCTGATTGAGAAAGTCTTTTGAAATTACACTTAAAAAATAAAAATCTTAGAAAATTATTTTGGATACTAGATAGACTCTGGTTATTTATATATATAGGGTATTTACAAGATAGTTTTAGACAGATGGAATACCGGTCAAATTAATAAAATATGGCGTGGAGGTAATACACCAAGCAATACGTTATGAGTTATGGCAAAAAACATGGAAAGATGTAAAACTTAATTATTGTAATAACTGCAGGGCAAGAAAAAATTGTTAGCTGTTTGGGGTACACTGTACGTTTTTAAACTGATTGTATTAGTTTAATAAAGTGCCTTGCGTCGAGCGACGATATCAGTTTAAAATAGAATAATATGGGTTTCAACGTAGAGTGTGCATTCAACGCAATCCGGTATCTATTTTGCATACACAACGTGCCGTATTATGGAAATGGTATTTAATAAAAATTATCAATGCGTTAAACTAACACTTATGCTTGTAAATGTACAACAATAATTTAATCCTTTCATTCTATTTTGCATATTCGGCGCGGTGTAGTGAACATTTTACTTAACAGACATTTCTTATATCTCGGCTAAAAAAGTTTTAAACAAAAATCATAATAATTAATAATGATAAAATAAAATTATAAGTGTTCGCAAGTTTGGTTGCTTGGTCTTCAGTAAAATAATCAAAAACCAAAGTCCATTGCACTCTGTAGTGATTCTCTTTGCAACAAAAACCACACTGGGCTAAACCACAAAAGCCAAGGAACACCTGTATACTATTTTAAAATATTATAGTACAAATATATTATGTATGTATACATACAAAATATTAATGCAAATGTTTGGCTCCAAAAAGAATATGGAAACTAACGAATACGAGTGCAGAACCAATGTCAATCTAAGTAGGTTATACAATCAACCGGATATAATAGCAACGATGAAGAGCAAAAGGATTGGATGGGCAGAACATGTCTGGCGGGCAGAAGGGAGAACGATACATAAAATAACCCAATGGATACCAGATAGGAAGAGACCCTTGGGACGACCGAGACAGCGATGGTGTGACCGTGTACTTCATGACCTGCGTTTGATAGGGGTAGAGAATCCAGAAGAGATGGCAAAAGATAGAGAATGGTTAAATGCCTACGTGGACCATATTTAATTATTTAGTTGGACCGACTAATTTATAAATATCCAATTTCGAATAAATAATTGTTGGTTTAACGTCGGTTTTGTTGGTATCTCCAATAGCTTCATATTTTTCAAGTGTTTAAAATTCACTTTATTTTTATAATAATTTAAAAAACGTACATACTTTTCAACTTAAAATTACGATGTTCAATATGTGACACATGTTGGGTTTCATTAAAGAAACTGAAAACGTTCGACAACTATCAGGTTGCGGAACAAGTACAAACATTATTATACAAACAACATTTGAACGATTTGGCCAGTTTGTTGAAATTAAATTATTATTCTTTCCAAACCATACACCTAGCATCTTAAAAACAGTTAATTGTCAAACATCTACACTAGTGGATATTGCAAAAGGTATTGGCTATAATATTGACAGATGATGCTCAATACGAGAAAGTGTTCTGTGTGGGGAAATTTTTGTGGAATATTTAAAAAAAATATTGAAAGGTGTAAATTTTAATAATTTGGTATTATTCGAGGAATTCGGCAGAAGTGTTTGGCAAAGAATTTTTTTGTCGTAAATTCATATTAACTGTTATTAATTAAGCAAAATGCATTTGTTGAATACTAATAAAAAAATCAACCTTTCCAATTAAGTATGATTAACCTTTTATGTTTTATGCTAAATATAATTTCAAATATTGTGCTTACATATTATACGTATTACAATTATTTTTTTCTTAATATTTGATTACAATTTCCTAAAATGGACTTTCCTACCTGCGAACAATCTTTTAATCGATTTTCGTTCAGGTTAGGCTATTAAACCGAGTTTAACACATATGTTCCTCGGTTGTAAAACATTTATATGGAAAAATGTCATATCATACCCGAGACCTTATTATGCATTTCAATATCAAAATGGTGTTTTTGTTTCTACTTATATAAGTACACAAAGACGTTAACAAGAATAGTTTAATCTCCAATAGTAGATATTTCAGAAACTATTATTCAATGCGTCAATCGCATTCGTCACCATTCTCCAAGTACCTGCACAAATATATTATATTCTTGTTAAATCGACATATTAATGTTTTCTAATAAAATAAATATTTTGTGGAGACGATCCAATTATATTTGAATATTTCAAAAGCACGCCACCGCTAATGCTTATTTTAAAAACATATTTATATATTTTTCTTCTATTTTGGAATTTTTACCTATTCTCTTTTTTTTCATACATTAAAATTCGAAAGAGAACATTTTTAAACGATTTACTGTAACAACTTTTTTTTAAGTAACATATAAAAATGCAGGTTCGAAATTTCACAATTTGCCCATTGCACCCAAGACGTATAATTTTTAATGTGTGCATTGTCAGCCATCGCAGATGTGTTGCAAAAAAAAAAGAAGAATAAAACCGCCGTCAAAAGTATAGTTTACCAACCGTCAACTAACGTCACCGGTTGTTCCACTGTGTTAAAGAAAATTTCAAAATTTTCCCAAATTAATGTAAAACGATTTTGCACTACAATGCTCTTCGGCATTGTATCAGTATATGTATTTACATATATTATATGTCATACATGTAAATTTGGTAGGTGGACCTTTTTTGGCTGCCCTAAGGCGTGTGTCGAGTATAGAACATCTCGGTGTAATTTGGGGCGCAGGGTCCCTTGGAAGGGACGGTAGGCCTCTATAGTGATGACGTACCTGTTGGGGTACTTAAAACCAAAATTTTCAGCGTTTGGACCAGGACTCTGCAAACATTTGCGACGGAATTATAGCAAATCAAAATTTCCAAAAACTGGAGAGGAGGGGAAGACAATTTTAATAAGATATCCGCCCTAGCACTCCGATGTGGACGCTGGCGGTCCGGAGTCGATTCGACGAGTATTAAATGTGCTACAACACTTAAAGTTTAACGGGGGTAACGACAAAAAATAAACGACTAGTCCGAAAACTAGGTTCCCCTACACCCGGTAGAAATAATTTACTGATAACTATCGCAATAGACTAATGTCAATGTAAATAAGCCCTAACACGTTTTTGTTACTTGATAAAAATAATTATATTTTGAATTTTAGGGGAGGTCCTAAGCCAGAGACGGCGCGTAGTGGCAACAAGGAAGTAACAGGTGATAAAAACACTTTCAAATAATACATGCATTAGTCACATTTTCGATAAAACAGACTGCTCGGTCATAGCTGACTAGTAAGTAGTTGAGGGTTTTCTTTAAAATTCATTTTGGTCGGTTCCGTGTTAAAATATAGCTTTTCAGTGTAATTTTCGACTAATGAAGTTTTTTTTTCAATTGGGTTTTCTGTTTTTTTTTTGTAGTTTCGTTTGTAATTTTCGTATTTAAAGAATGAGATAGTGTCGAAGATAGGCACGAAAAAGAAGTTGAGGGGCGTTTGTTTATAGTTTTTGAGTGTAAGGATTTTGTCTTCGATAGGATTAAGTGTTTAGTTAAAGTGTCATCTGTGACGAAAATTCTAAATTGGAAGTTTTCATAATTAATGATTAAAGAACCAGGTAGTTTTTGGACATCTTCATTATTATCGTATTATGTACTTTAAGTTTTGACTTGTCATGATCAATTTTGTTTCTTAATTAATTTAGAAATGGTATGAATTTTGTAATCATTATAAATGGCGATATCCTTATTGGAAAACAGCTATTAACAAAATATTTCTGAAGTGGTTCATAAAATTCAAGTTCATTAGTATCTTAATGTCTTCTTAGTTCATACCTAATGATTAAAGATCCAGGTAGTTTGTGTACATCTTTATTATTATGATATTATTTTAATACAGTTTTAATTTTAATGACCAATTGTGTTTTTAAAATTAATTCAGAAATGGTATGTTTTTCATAATCATTAAAAACAGCCTTTAACTAAATTACCGATAAACTATTCCTCAGTTGCTAAGCTATAAAAAAAAATCATTTTTATATCGTTTTCATACCCAACCTTTTCAGCTACAAATATAGCTAAGAAATTTCGCTAATATAAGGTTTTTTGAACAAAAAAAGTTGTTGTACAAAACAAATCAAATCTAATCTCAAGTTCAAGCTTTTCATTCAGTAAATATTAATATACAAACAAGATGTTTTCCATTTTTCGCGAGGGCTATACAATAACAGAGCCTAACAAATACTGTTGTGTTTACCTTAGACGGTTGAAAATTGTTGTACCGATATGAAGTCGCCTACATAAAAAATAAGAGCCATAAAATAAAAACTAACGTTAGTACGATTTACAAGCTTGAAAATGGCATACTATAATACTACTATTTGGACGATCACGATTCTGGTAATCGTTGGATTATCTAATGCAGTAAACAAATTCGACGACAAGGACTCGGAAAAACAAAAATTACTCGATGGATATGAAATTGGATCAACGAGTGCACTACCCACAGACAACGAGATATATGTATCTAAACTAAAGTTAAAAGATGACCTTGATTCTGGGTCATCGAGTGCAACAACCACAAGCAGCGAGATATACTTATCTAAACTAAAATTAATAGATGAATATAATTATCTTCAAGCGCTCAACAGAGGAAGTTTCGCCAGTCCCCAAATAGATATTACGGAAATAACCAAACTTGATAAAGTAAGAGACATTTTAGAAAAAACCATAAAAGAACTAGATTATAATTATACGTATGATACTTTAGTTTTTATGAAGTTAATGACTTCAGAAAACTACAAATATGAAAAATTATGTAAACAGGTTGACCGTGCATGCCCAAACTGGGCTCAGCACATGCTGAATTCTATAATTAATAGTGGATTTCCGTTAAGGAGAGTTTCGATCACTTTGTGGATGTTTTTTCTTTATACGAAAAAAATGAAAATGTTCGCAATGCGTGACGCAAAAAAAGAAATGAATAATCTTACCGGTTACATGATGACGCATTTTAAATGGGAAATGGAACGTTCTAAATATTTGTGGCCTAAAGATTACAAATATGATTCATACGAGGACGAACTGAAAAGCTTAAACCCAACTTCAGCATTTGAAAAGCTAACAGAAGCATGTACACATCTCAGCACAATGTCTAAAAGCAACCTGCACTTCAATCTTGATCTTTATTCAACCTTATATATTAACAACGTGGTAGAAGATACTGTATTTATAAATACTTTGATTACGAGTTTTGGAGGTTTACACGGCAGACAGTTTCTTGTAAGTACATTAAATCGATCAATGAAGGCAGCTAAGAATCCTACGTCATCGCTTTCCGATTGGATCCATTCGCTTGCGGATGTGCATTATTATTTTTTGCGGATTGTAAAAACTATAATGTTACGTATATGGTGGGCGTTTTTAAAGAATTTGAAAACGATGGGAAACTCACAGTCAGCACAACTAGAAGCAATATTAATCAAACAACATTTGAGTGATTTTGCTAGCTTGCTTAAATTGCATAAGAAAGATGATTTCATGAAACTTATTAATTCAAATGAGGAAAAGGATGAGGAGGATTTTAGAAAACTCCCTTACGATACTTTATTACGGTCTTATTTTAAAACTAAAAGGAAAATGAGTATGATTATACAGGTGCTGAACAAATACGAAATAGAAAAGGCCGAAATCATGGTTGGAAAATACGTGTACAAACCTGTAATCCCAGAAAAAGTTTATTGCCAAACATCTACACTAGTCAATATTGCAAATGCTATTGGCCATAAGGTTGATATACGGTCTCCGTTACGAGAGAAAATTCTGTGTGCTGAAATTTTTGTGGAATATTTAAAAAACAAATTGTCTAATGTAAATTTTGATATTTTGCAATCATTTGATACACTTGACCAATGGGTTCGAAAGAATACATTTTTGTGGTAAATTTAAATTTAGTGAGATTATGTAACTAAAATACACTTGATAAATATTAATAAATATTAACCTTTTTTTCATTTTAATATTATACAGAGTAAAAAAAAATATGTTATTGAATTCCCCTTCTCAAATATATACCCTTTAGTTTCGTAATGTTGACATTACTGTAAAGTGTTAAAAAAAATGTTTTAATATCCATCCTGATATTTTTTTTATTGTGAAAATATTATTTCAAATATTGTACAAACATATTATACATACAATTATGAATTTTCAATAAATGTTTGCTGTGCTGTAAATTGTATTTAATTAGTTGTTTTCCTGAATTCCCTGAAAAGTATATCGTTGAGGGGTTTTTTTTTTAAATGCATTCATAGACATTGTGTGTTAAAGATAATGATTATTTAGATAAAATGAAACTTCAGAAATGATGATGGTATATTTATTTTAAAAAGCTTTTGTCGGGAATTGAAACCCTATGTGATGGTCTCGGTTTGCCTGCACTGGTGAAGTAGAACAATTCTATGCACAAGAGTATTGTTCAAATATCACAAATATGATAGAGAAAGCTTTGGAACGATTTACTGTAACAACTCATTTTAAGTTATACAAAAAAAATGTAGGTACCAATTTCACAGATTTCCCATTGCGTATATTTTCACCTAAAACGTATAATTTTGTATATTTGCATTGTCAGCCATCGCAGCTGTGTTGCAAAAAAAAAAAAAAGACCATCGCTAAAAGTATAGTTTACTAACCGTCAACTAACGTCATCGATTGTTCGACTGCACTTATAAAAAATTTCACCATTTTTCACACTTTTTGTGAAAAGAATCGAAATATTAATCTTAGATAAAGCTCTGAATTTCCTGAAAAAATATAATATAGTCATTAAAATGTATAACGGTTATTTTAGAAATCGTATTTTTAAAAGAAATTTGCATAGGCTATAGCTCTTTTGATTGATGTTATTAACTTGAAAGTTCAATCAAATTTTATTTTCCTACTGATTTTTGAACAAAAATATTTTAACATGCATATTTTAATTATTGTACAGTTTTCTATAAGATATTCCTATTGCAATGAAAATAATATAATTTTATGATAAAAACCAAAAATGTTTTCCACAGATAGTTTTCTTATAATTTTTGAAAAAATCAAGTGGGCCATGAAACTTTTATACAACCTGTATTAGTGAACATTAGGTGTATATTTTTATTATATGCAAACCTAATAAGGTTATCCAAAAAATGTTAAAACAATTTTGAATTTGTAAATTTTTTTCAGTATCTTTCATATACACGTGACTAGTGGGAATCAAAGGTACATCAAATCACACAACTATTTTTCTCTAGTAATAAAAATTTGTTTTCGAGTGTTCCTACCTAGGTATTAACTTCATAAACAATACTTATAAAAACCGTATTATAAAATATGTGTTTACCATTAGATTCAGTATAACTTTTGAAACACATGTGCAGAAGTGCGAATTTTTACAAAACCTCACTTACTTTACAATTGAAATGATTTTTTCATGTATATATGGTCTCATGAACCACTCTGTATATAGAAACGTTGGGATCCTGATGACCAGTGAACTTTTTGGTCCGATTTGACCCCTAAACTCCCAAAAAATTGTCCACCAATTTTTAATGTCACCGCCATCTTAAATATTTTGAAATTGAGTGGATCATTAAGATGGACATTTTTAATTTGTAAAAACCTTTTTTTAAAATTAGACATTCAAACCAATTATTTATCATAGTTTGATAATAGGATGTGTACAATTCGTGTTTTTTAATTTTTTTATTTAAAAAATAACTGTTTTTAATTGTTACAATATAATGCTTATAGTAAAAAATAAGAATAAACGTTATGACGGTAAAATGTATAATTCTTTTAGGTTTAAAAGTATAACGATAGAGATATATTCCAATGCCGTGGTAGATTGATGCAAGCAGCTACATTGGATCGCCAAATAGTTTTTAATAAGTCACTAGTTATCGAAATTCTAGGTTTCATGTATTTATGTACATATAGGGTGATTCATTAGAGATAAAACGCTTTGACGCTAATCCGTGGACACTGCAACTCACTTGGATACTTCCTTAATGTGCTTGGTTTGGAGCAGTGGTGTAATTTGTGTAATACAAAATGTATTATACTGTATTATAATTGCATATATTATAAATCTTCATGTGAAATACTAAAATCATTTTATTTTTTTTTATGCTATTTTTTTGTACAATTTAAAACCAGATATTTTCCATATTTGTGCGAGCTATGTGCTATTACAGCCTGACAAATGCTGTTGTGTTTACATAACGAACTGACAGCCGAAAATTATTGCACCGATATTAAGACTCCTACATAAAAATAAGAGCCGTACAATAAAATCTAACGTCAGTACGATTTACAAGCTTGAAAATGGCATACTATAATACAACAACTTGGATGGTCATGATGCTGGTGATCGTCGGATTATCGAGTGCAGTACCCACAGAAGACAAGGAGGAGTCGTCTAACCAGCAGTTAATAGATGAGTTTAATTATGTTCAAGCGCTCAACAGAGGAAGTTTCGCCAGTCCCCATATAGATATAACGGAATTTGACATTTTTTATAAGGTAGGAGATATTCTATCTACAACTACACAAGAACTTGATTGTAATTATACGCTTGATATGTTAGTTTTTATGAATTTAATGACTCCGGAAAACTACAAGAATGATAATTTATGTAATACTGTTGACCAAGCGTGCTCAAATTGGGCACAGCATATGCTGAACGCTAGAATCAATAGCGGTTTCCCGTTAAGGGACATTTTTCCAAACACTTCATGGATGTTTTATCTGTACACGAAAAAAATGAAAATGTTCGCAACGCTTGACGCAAAAAATAAAATGAATAGTCTTCACGTTTACATCAAGACACATTTAATCGAACAAATGGGAAAATGTATATATTTGTGGCCTAAAAATTACAAATATGATTCATACGAGGACGAACTGAATAGCTTAAATCCAATTTCAGCATTAAAAAAAATTACAGAGGCCTGTACACATCTCCGCATGCTGTCTGAAAGCAATATCAACTTAAATATCGATCTTGACTCAAGCTTATACATTAATAACGTGGCAGAAGACAATATAATAATGACAACTTTGCTTACGAGTTTTGGAGGTTTACACGGCGGAAAGATCCTTGCAAATGTCTTGAATAACTCAATAATTGCAGCAAAGAATCCTACGTCATCGCTTTTCGAATGGATCTTTTCACTTAAAGATGTCCATCATTATTTTTTGCAAATTGCAAAAACTATAATGTTACGAATTTGTTGGGCATTTTTAGAGAAACTGAAAACAGTGAAAAACCCTCAGTCTGCGGAACAAGTACAAACATTATTATACAAACAACATTTGAATGATTTTGCAATTTTGTTTAAATTAAATAAGGATGCTGTTTTCATGAGACTCATTACTGAAATTTTACCTGGAATTTATTGGACAATAGAAGAGAAAATGTCCAATATTATGAGTTTACTGAAAACATACGATTCAAAGACTTATTTTTTGAACTACTGTCCAGTGATTCTAGAAAAAGTTAATTGTCAAACATCTACACTTCTGAATATTGCAGAAGGTATTGGCTATAATATTAACATGCTATCTTCGATACGAGAAAGTATCCTGTGTGCGGAAGTTTATGTAGAATACTTAAAAAAAATATTAGATAAAGTAAATTTTGATATTTTAAATTCGTTCGAGGTATTTGAAAAAAATTATAGGTTAACCTTAACATAGTAAATGTTATTTTGCTAAAATATGGTTTCTAATATTGTACTAACATATTCAAACAGAAATGATGTATACAATTATGAATTTTAAATACATTTTTGCTGTGCTATAATTTTTTTTTAAATTATTATTTTTCAGTGCTTTGCATTGTCCGTTATTGATATTTTTGTTATTTGAAAAAATTATTTTTATATACATTTTGGGCATAATGAATAATTGTTGGATTATGTTTTTAAATTTTAATTTAATTCACTGAAAAATAAAAAATATTATAAAAACTGATACTCATGAGGAAAATACATTATGTTGACTAGCTCACAGTATGTTAATGATAGTTCGACTTTTAGAGTTTAACTTAAATTTATAATAAATATTAAAAATAGAGTGACTTGTAGAAAAATATTTTTTCTTTTTTTTTTTAAATTTTCTAACCATAATTTTTGCCTTCATTCCTTGCCTTTCAAAATCGAGTTTGACATCAAAAA
>NW_026096401.1:0-13566 GCF_023614345.1 Adelges cooleyi
TAAAACTTCTGTGAACACTTTATTAAATCCTAGTCCCTACTATTAGAAACTAGAAACAACAATGTTTTTAAAAAAAAATGTACCTATTTTAATATATACAATATGTTGCAATTAGAACAATAGGTATATGTGATGATTAAAATTTACAAGTTATTTTAAACATTTTGAATGAAAACAGTTACTCAATGGCATTACTTCTAGATTATGAATTTAATTCAGGTAATAATTTAAAGAGATCTCTGCTCCAATTTTGCCTTAGAAGATGGGGACGGCTTCGAGGAATATGAACAAAAGTGTTACATTTTATTTATAAAAAAAATATATATTTATATAAACATATACCTATGCACATTTTTTTTTGTAGACACAAATGTTGGATTGGTGTTGTTCTGGAAAAATAGATGTATTGCTGAGCACTGGAGGTACTGGATTGAGTTCTCGTGATGTGACCCCTGAAGCAACTCTTTCAGTTGTGCAAAAATTAACTCCCGGAATAACTCAATCAATAATAAACGAGAGCTTAAAAATCACTCCAATGGCAATGCTTTCTAGGTATATAACTTTTAAAATTTTACTTCTCTTTTTTTGTCATCAAAATTTATTTTATATTTTAGACCTGTATCTGGTGTATTTGAACATACTTTAATAATCAATTTACCAGGAAGTAAAAAAGCTTCGGAAGAATGTTTACGTATTGTAGCTAAAGTCATACCACACGCTGTTTCACTTATTAAAAACGAAAATGATATAACAAATAATTTTCATAATAATATAGAAAAAAATTCTTGTGCTCAACTGTCAACACTTCCCGTTAGTATAAATGAACTTTTTATAATTTATTTTATTTTATTAAAATGTATATTCATACAGCCAAAGTATAAACCCAATTTTTAATTTTTTAATTTTTTACAGTGTAGTATTTATTTATCATGTATTAACCTACAAATTTCTGTTTAGGAATGTCTAACAAAAATAGCTTCACGCTGTAGAGAATCACCATTTCCAAAAATTAGTATCGAACTTGCCCTAAATTTGCTACAAGAACACTCGTATAACAATTACATAAAAAATAAAACAACTAAAACCAAGTAAGTAAATTACATGCTTTTTGAGTATTGGTACAAAAAGTGAAATAATACTTAAAAAATAGCTTCTTACACAAATTAAATATTATATGTAGTTAAAAACAATTTTTAAAGATTATAACTTTTTTTTTTTTTTTTATTAATTTCATATAATAAACACTTTCTTATAATGTGTGTGAAATATGTATTTCTATCAACTTTTCAAGATACCCTCGTGTTTGGATAATTTCTACTGGAGATGAACTTAAAAGTAATGAAAACGCATCTCTTGGTTATATTAGAGATACAAATTCTTCAATGATAGAAGATATATTGTGCCATGACAGATTTTTTAATGTTTGTTGCCGAAACATAATAAAAGATAAGTAGGTCAATTATTGCCCATATATTGTAAAGTTATGTATAAACACTTGTATATCATAATTATTTAATTTATATTATTTAGCTGGTTTGATCTTTGTAAAGAATTTGAAAGTGGATTTAGTGAAGCTGATATAATAATAACTAGCGGAGGAGTATCTATGGGCGAGAAAGATCTAATAAAACATGTACTCAAAGAACACTTTCAAGCTGATATTCATTTTGGAAGAGTTAATTTAAAACCTGGGTATTTTTTAAAATATTACATTTTTTTTAATTTATAACTTTCTTGTAATTAATAAAATTTTTTTTTTTTTTTTCAGATTACCCACAACATTTGCAACAGTTCTGTACAATAACAAAGTAAAATTTGTGTTCTGTTTACCTGGGAATCCAGTGTCTGCTGGTGTCTGTACTCATATATTTGTATTACCGTTCCTAAGATCAGCTATTAATAGAAATAACATTTTTCATAATTTTAAAGCAAAGGTAATGTTAGAGCATCTCTTATTTTTAATTATTTTGCTACATATTTATATATTATGTAAATAATCCGTAGCTAACACATCATATTTCAAATTTGGATGTAAGACCAGAATTTAAAAGAGCTGCATTGAAGTATAAAAATGGAGAGTTGACTGTGTCGTGTTTAAGTGAGAAACAATACTACTATAATATTTTAATGATTTTAATTTATAAGAATAAATGTTGTCGATCATTTATAAAAGTACAATAATGTGCAATCTACTATCCAAAGTGATTCAACTTTAATATACTATACAGTATACAATTTTAATTTTTTCATAAACATTTAAGTTAATATATTATATGCTAAATGAAATACTTATAATATACTAACATATATTTTAGTTAAAATTCACAGTTTTATTTTTATTTTAGTAATTACTATTTTTATTAAACTAATTTGGTATATATCTTTTTTATTATTATTTTATTTATACAATCAAATCACTTAGCTGATCATCAACAGAGCAGCAGACTTATGAGCTTTGTTGGATCAAATTGTCTACTTCAGTTACCTTCATCAACAGTACAAGTAAATATCGAAGCAGGAACAGTTTGTGATGTTATTCTTACCAATAATGTAGAAAGTATTTATACTGCTATGTCATTGCAAAACAGCAACTTTTTATCAATAGATAAAATCCTTAAGATTCAGGTTAGAGATTCACAACAGTAATGAATGCTATATTATTTTTTTTAACTAATTAATTGTTATTTTTTTAATTTTACTAAAATACAGGATCTTGTTCGATTTAAAACACACGAGGGTCTAGCCAGTGTACAAGAGGTATTGGATTTAATAGAAATAAACTACTGTACTGAATCAACAGAAATACCTATTGAGTAATGTTATTAAAATTTCTATTTTCGTAATCAAAACTCACAAGTAATAGGCAGGTGTTCATTTTTGTTTAAGGTTGGCTAGAGATCATGTTTTATGTTCTACAATTTATTCTCCTGAAAATTTGCCACCTTTCCTAGCTTCAATTAAGGATGGATATGCTATCAACTATGACAATGACTCAACCTGGTTTGAAGGAAATAAAAATGTTTACAAAGTTGTACAAATATCAGTAGCTGGAACTGAAGTAATTCATTATTTATAAGTTGTATTTGCTATTAACAAGTTTGTGTTTTCTGCAAAATCATACATAGTGCCATTAAGTATAGACTGTATATAATCTATACATAATGATAATACTTATATATTTTATAATTTTAGAAATTACATGTAGTGCATTTTAACAAAATTCCATTTATGCTAAATTTTCTATTTTTTAGCCTAATGAACAAATAATGCTTCATGTTAAAGAATGTGCTAGAATAAGTACAGGTGCTCCTGTACCTCCAGGAGCAAATTGTGTTGTGCAAGTAGAAGACACAACAATTGTTTCTAAATCATCAGATGAAACAGTTGAAATATCAATCGCTGTTTTAAAAAAGCCAAAACTATATGACAACATTAGGTAAAATAATTATTTGTGATGCAAGCAACACAAAATCGAATGACGTTTTTGCTTGTGCTAAAGAAAAGATAATAATTAAATTCTGCTTAATTTATTATAGTTGTATAATTTATGTAAACATATTTTTATTTGCCAGGAGAATAGGTTTAGACATTGCCTTAGGTCAAGAACTTTTAAAAAAAAACACCTTATTAGATCCTTTCTCAAAAGCATTATTAAAATCAGTTGGTTATACAAATTTACCTGTGTACAAGTAAGTTAATTTTTTTAGTTGTAAATTAAATCTCTTTAATAATCCTAAAATGAGATTTTACGTGGTAGATTGTTTAGCCTTTATATTCATTAATATTAAACGCAAATGTTTTATAAATATGTATGGAGTTATTGGTAATGATTCAAACTGTACTAAAGGTATCAGACCGATTTTCATACACTGAAAAACAGACATTGCGCCCTACATATGCTTTTATTATTTAGATTTATAATTGTGATACGGTAAAATGTAAATGTTTTCTAGTTTCTACTATAACCAAACAGTTCATTGATATCACTAATCTCATATTAACTTACAATTATAATACAAATTTTGATAGGAAACCAAATGTGGAAATAATACCATTTTGTAGCAGCTATGCATCATATGATTATTACGAAGCTTGTAAATCATTATATAATGATATAACTAACGGATTATATTTATCAAGGATGCCAAAAATTGGACATAAATGTGGAAAGTAAAGACATGTGTATTATATTTTCAAAGGCCCAGGCTTTTTAAGAGAGATCTAACATATTATTGTATATATTTAATTAGGTTGACGATAACAATTATTATTATTATTGTTATTAAATTAAAAGCATATTATATTATGCATATATTTAAAATGTTAATTATATATAATATAATATACTTTTTTTGTATTTAAATTTTTCAAGATGGTTTGATGTCCAGAACAGAATTTATGAATATGAAAACAGTGATATTGATGTTGTTATAATCTGTAGTGATGATCACTTATTAAAATTACCTTTTCAAGGATCGTTTAATCTGAAAACATATTTTCATTTTACTACTAATAATAAAGAGTAAATAAAAAATTAATTAACGTTTTAAAATTACTATTTTAATATTATAATAAAAAAATATGTACATTATATTTATAATTATATTTTTTTACTAGGATTTCATTTGGATTTATAGAATTGCTATTAAAGAACAAAATGATTACAGTATTTCATGTTACAAGTATAGAGATTGATGTTATTCATGTATTTTCTAATTTGTTTCTACTACCTTTTTTAAGACACATTAATAGAATGGAACCCATCATACCCTCATTTAAAGTAAAGGTACTGTATTTTTAATGAACTAAAAAAGTTATGTTATTTTACTTTTTATAAATTTGACTCTAAAGAAATAGCTGTAATATATTTTTTTAATATAACACATGTCTTTTGTTATATTTTAGCTAAAACTTTGGCTAATTTCTAATAGTTATTATTTAATTTCCAAAATATGGAATTATTTGTTTATTGTTATTTAATCGGATTATTAGTTCTATTTTCAATTTGGCTTATTGACCAGTCGACTATGTACAAAACAAAAACAAATACTGAATAATTCATAAGTGTTTGGAACTATAATAAGTTGTATAATTATATTTATGTATTGTGCTTAGCTGGATCTTTCCTATACTTTATGGGATGCAGTACCTTCTTATAAAAGAGCTCAACTTTTTTTCAAAAATGGTCAGTTTTATGTTAACTTTAATGAGTATGAAGAACTACGTAAGATCACTAAAATTTATAATAGATTAATTATGATATTTAATTTAATGAACAATATACATTAATATACCTAAAAACAAAACTATCAGAAATTGTAAATAATTAATAATAACTAGGCTGCTTTAACCTTTTTAAGTGCAATGGTTCAATTACTGCCCACTATACTATTTCCCTCTCACATGGTTTTGGCTTATTTGTAAAAAGAAGGGGGAGGGGGTTTATGAACTGAAAATATAACCAACAAAAATAAGTAAAGGTGATTTAAAAATTGAATATATAAATATAAATAAACCTCCAATTTTTTATTTTTGTTTTCAAAATTTCACTATAGGCGTTTAAATTTTTTTCTTTTATGGTGTTTAATAATAAATCTTAATGAATTTTCTGATAGCTAAATCAAAAATCGGACTTTTAGGCCCCCATAAAGAAAATAGTAAAATTGTATAAATTAGAAAATTTATACAAACCAGGCTTAAATAATTTGTTAATTATTGTTTTTGTTTAAGCAGTGAATTCATCTTGCCTGGTTTTGTTGCCTGCTTTAAACAGAGATAATAACATAGTTAATGCGGAAGTTAAACTAAATGCAATTATCACTCAATATCCATGGTGTGGTAGTTCATAGTTATAAGAAACATTATATAAACATTTAATTGTTTTTTATAGAATTAATAGTTAAACAATGTTATATTAGCAAGTATTTAATTATTTCAATGTATTACAATAAGAAAATGCTGATTGTTTATTACAAAATTGTTATGAGAATTTTATACTTGTTTTTACAATCTATTCTTCTAAAGTGTTTTCTAAATATTGTTTAAAAACATTTGTTTGTACCCATTAATTAATAAAAATAATTAATATTTATATTATTTAGTCAACTTTAATATACCTAATAGCGTCAATAGTTCAATACTACTTAAATTATTAATTATTTACTTTTAAGATGCTTAAGCTTAACAATGAGTTCTACAATGATTAAATTTCTACTACTTGAAAAGAGAAAAATCCAAGTAGGAATAACTAGATAAACAAAAAAAGGTGCGAATTTGTTTTCAAAAGACAATAAAACAGGAATACTTGTTTTTTTTACCAAACAAAAATATATTAACATAAATTAAATTTAAAAAAAAAATGATTTACACAAAAAAGTTCTGGAAATCAACGGTGTAAAAATCATTTCAAATGAATTAACCATAGTCTTATGACGTACTCATGCACTATACTTTATAAAATATTATATTTTAGTACATTGGGCTAGAATTACCAAATCAAAACTGTAACATTTTTATTTATATAGTAATAAAGTAAAAGAGTACGGAACACAATTATAATAACTTAATATAATTTAGTAAGGAATTATTAAATGGTAATTAAATACGTCTTTGATGATTCATAACCCATTTTCAATTTAAATGCTTTTCTATCTATTGATGGTCAAAACTTAGACATATTTTTAATAATACTTGTATCTATAATGCAAAGTTTGACACCACCAAACAGTTCTTTAAAATGGATTTGCACACAGAATTTTTGAGTTACCAATAGCAGTATATTTTAAAGTAAGAATTAAATAGTCGTGATAAGTTGGGTTATTGGAAGAACTACCCCCAACTGTGTTTGGGGCAGTTCTTCCAAAAAATGATAAAAGATAAGAGTTCTTCCAAAAGATAACACAATTTTTATTTTATCAGCGTGACCAACACAGAAACACCAAAATATAAAATCACATTCTATCAGTCTGCCAATTCTATTAGAATAAAAGTAACTAAAATATAACCAACGTTTATCAGACTTAGAACTAATTAGAACTAAACGGCAATAATTCAAATGATAAAATAAAATAACCGTGTTAAAATATATTATATTTTCTTAAATAGTACACATTTTTACGATACATTTATAATGACAAAAAACCAACTAGTTCATATGACGACAACGATAATTATTGGTAAATAAAATTTACTTTCGTTTCTTATTAATATTAAATGAATATTTTTATTAGAATTCTTTTTTAATTCATAATTCAAAACTCTTATTTTCACATAATATAAACTTGCAATATTTAATATGAATAACATAGTATATTTATCAATTATAGTACCTAGCGACAAAGTTCATACATACACTATATTGTACTAATTTGTGTGACAATATTATTACATCCTATTTAAATAAAACTATAAATACAAATAAATTATGTTTTACAGTATGATGGTAGTTGTCTGAAGTCATAAAAAGCTTATCGGTATGCTTATTCATTAGAGCGGTTCAATCCCTGAAACTATCTCTAGTCTGATTAAGTGTGGTAACAGGTATGGAGTTATTTTTAGTAAAATTGTTTTAATTGATTTAATTTCTATTATTTTAATAATTAACATTTCAACTTTTAACTTATTTATTAATAATATATCTTTCAGTTTTAAGATGAGTCAAAGATGATGGTTGAACAGTTCTCCATTGACACTAACTGGAAGAAATAATTGTTTTATTTTTTTTCTAAATAGACTAGATAAGGAAAACACTCTAGATTTGTAGTATTAATAAAAATATTGATACAATAGTAGTTTAACATCAATCTAAAACACCCTAATATAGGGTATGAAAAAAAAAGAAATCAAATGTAAATTATCTTTCTTTTTAATAATTTAATTTACTATTTTCTAACATTGTTAGTTTTTGTACAAGAAAAATTGCATTTACTTGTAGATCTTACGTTTCATTGGTATGAGATAACAAACTAGGTCCACTTGATATATACCGGTCACAAATATAGTCTATTCATGAAATCACTCTTCCAAGTGTTATTGATAGATAATTTAAGTTGAATGGTATAAACAAATGTCATTATCAATTTTCATTATATTTAATTTTAACTTCACAATTAACAAACGATAACATTAGTAAATCATTTAAAATTGGTTTTATATTATAATTATTATTAATATTATTTAACCATTTTTTGTTTTTTCAGCTAGAATGTGACCAGAGGAAGATTAAATGGACATATCATATATTTCTCCATGGACACTGTAGTAATCCATAGACTGACTTTTGACACTATATTTGAATATTTGTTGTTGACGTTAATTGGATTTTGTGCAAAACCCCTGGAAGAATATTCTGTATCAGACTAACAGTATAAACGCCACCCAGTAATTCTGTTTACCTGCTGTTAGACATCGTAGTATCATCTCCAATCTCTTTATATTTTGTTTAATTTTATTTATATGTTTAATATTATAATTTATTATTAATCAAGTGTAATTCAGTTGATTATTTATTGAATAACTTATTATCCTGTCTTCAATGTCCATATAAACTGTACTGTATTTATGACCACTACACTGATATCTCATTTGGCTAAATATTTTTAATTTTCAACTACATTAAAACAAAATTAAGATTGTTTAAATTTTTTTTTGAATACTTGTATTATTGTTTGAATATTTTTACACTAGTGTCAATACAAGTATCTTATAATATTCTAGATTTAAAACTGTATTAGTTTAAAGATACTAACAGTATATTACTATTACAATTTTGACAAACATAATTATTAGCCTACCAAACTAATTATAAATATAGTTTCTGTATTTACCTATTTATTAATATTTACTTACCTTAATAACATTAAAATATTAATTTATTGTAAAAATATCTTGACCTAACTAAAAGATTGAAAATTTGTAAACTGTTGTGAAATTATGTCGATGTTGTTAGGAAAAAATGTGTAGTCAAAATTTTGAATACCTAGATAAAAAAAAACAGTACAATTTTTTTGCTAAAACAAGAAATTATACATTTGTAAATTTTGATGTTTAGTTTATAAAATATACTTTTTTTAATTAAAAAATATCTTTACTTAAGTATCATAAAAAATTGTTTTATTTTAATCAATGTCAATTCACTGATTAATATATTATGTAGTAAACAACTGAATATTTCTATTTATTTTATACTATTTACCAGATTATTTTATGTGTCTTAAACTATTACATTTATTATTTCTATTATTACTATTTATTGTTTATTTCAAATGACTTATCAAACTTTATAAATTATAAAATTGGTCTTAAATGTATACTGTATTACTATAGGTAGCCTGTTAGACAGGAAATCTATATTGTTTTTTAGAAATAAAAGTTGTTTTTTCTTGGTTAGCTTAATTATACAGTGTGATTCACTAATTTTCTCTCATAATAATTTCAATAAGGTAAAATTATTTTTCAAAACATTTTTGTTTGTGTTATTTTACAACTGAAAACATGTTTTATTAACCACTTACTTTTTTGATAATTTTATATTAAATAATATTTAATTATGATAAAAGATTCAAAGCTTATTTAGTATATTGTATATATTTTTTTATAATTTTATTATATAGAAATGCATTTGTTTTTAAATGTAGTTTTTGACACAATAAAGTAAAAGTAAACCAAATGTATTTTTTCTAAAACTGTTCTCATAGACACATTTACTCTCGATAGCGAGTGATTTGTATGTGTGTGTACTGTATTAAATGATTTTATATAATGCGTTCAAATGAAGGATGTTTAACATATTGAATACTCTCTTTGTTTGAGTATACAATGATGTGTTCGATATAAATTGTGTTATAAAGTCCAGTCCGTTATCTTTATTTATATGCAGAGTATAATACAGCTAATAATTATAGATTCTACAAATAAATAATAAATTAGCCTTAGTAAGTTTAACCCTTCACTGCATGAATTTTTTTTTTAACCATATGCTATAAATGTACTTAATACTACATAAAAAAATTAAAACATTTTTTTTTTTAGTTTTGGTTTCATGGAAAACGCTAATTAAAAAATTTGGAACATAATGGAACATTGTGCATACAAAGATGTATAGCATAAGCAGATATAAACAATAAATACAATTATTGTTCCATATATGGAACATTATGCAGTGAAGGGTTAACAATACCTGCTATTGTCTAACAACTATAAATATATTTAAATAATGTCTTGATAATAATTGAATAGTTTTATAACATATTCAATATTTTTGATATTTTCATTTAAGTCAGTTATCAATGAATCAAGGTATATAACTATTTTCTTTCTAATAGTAACGCAGTTATATCTTATATGAATCATAATTCATGAAACACATGATATCCAACCTTTTAATTTCTGATTTGATAATTTTATTATATACATATTAGTGGAATTGGAAATAGCCTCATTAATTTTCCCATTAAATATGTCCATAGCTACGTCTATATCATTTAAATTTTCACAACTTGACCAATCTTAAGTATATATTAACATACTTAAATCAGTCATATTATAATTTATTAAACTTTTTGTAGGCAAAAAGAGCTTTAATAGCAGATTTCGATGAGAACGAGATAAGAGATAAATAAATATGATGAGATGCTGCAACTTGCAATTGTATCTATTTATTTTATAATATGTATTATTTCTATTTTTTATTTTTATAATATAAGAAAAGTATACATTTCTTAATAAATGGAATGTAGACAGTTTTTGTGTGGTATTAAAACTTTAAGTTCATCGTAGAGACTTGGTTATCGCTAAGTAAATGGCCATTTTAATGAAAAAGTACATAGATTAATAAAATATGGGCTATGCAATCTTCTAACAAATATGGATATTTTCAAATCAAGAGATAATTGTAAATTTGCAAATTTATATTGACCAAAAATTGAATCATATTTTTAAATCATATGAATAACTTTTACTGAAAAATTTCATATTGTTTAGTTTGGTTTCTTTAATAAAAATATATACCCAGAGTAGCTTAATATAAACTAATTTCTGTAAAATATGAAGTGAATGATAATTATTTTAAAAACTTACCAATAGATTATAAATAACATTCAGTCCTGCAAGGTATTTCAATACAGACATTTAAAATACGTTATTTGGTATTGAATACTATTTTTGATAATTCGTTATTAATTATTTAATTATTAAAAATATATAATTTGTATGGTACAGTATACTATTTAGTTAATTTTCCTTTTTTTTAAAAATTCAGTAAAATAATCAGTCTGATTTGATAATCTCACCAACATAAAAGAAAGATTGCATTAAATTACATTATATATTTATTAAGTATGACGTTTATACGATTATGTCCCTTGTTTGATCATTTTTATTATCATAACAGAATTGTTTAATCTAGTTTACAATAATTTTATATTATGCAATATTTTTATTATCTACCTATTATCCCATGCAAAAGGGCCGTACAACAATTTTTTTTCTCATCACAAGTCTTTATCCGGCAATAGGTTCACTTTGGACTATAAGTTTATAATGTATATATTGATTTGTGTAGAAACTTGAAAATTAAATATGTGTTTTATTCTAGTTATTTATGTGAGGTATTTAAACTACAATTGTCATATGTTCCGTTTTCCTTGCTTTAATATATCCTTTAGGTACCAAATTTTGTTAATAGTATATCTTCTAAAAGACAAGATTGAAGACAAAGCTCATAAGCTCCTACCTGTATTCTTTAACTACAGAATACATATGTAAGATGTGGTAAAACTAATTTATACTTGACAGCCAAATTTTGAAATCTTCAACTAATTTAGGTAAAAAGTAAAAATAATGTTTTATATAAATAGTAATATAAACAATTTGTGGGAAATTTCAATAAAATTATTATTATTTTTTACCAAATAATATTAAATTATAACATATACTTATAAGTTATGTATATACACTTATAAAATGTAATTTTTTATGAATTTTACATTATATAATTTTACGTGTATAGTGAATACGATTAATTAGAGAATTGATAAATATCTAACTACAATTTGCAATAAAGATAAGAACCTAACTAAAGGCAATGTTTTTAATATTAAAATACGAAATTTCTCTTGGCGGGTTTTTGGTAAAATCGATGTTGGTATTATCACAGATTATATGAAAACAGATTGTTCACTCGGGCCTTTAACAACAGGATTGCAAATAAGGCTCTATGATTGGCCCGCCAAAATCAGTATGACCGTCTGAAGGGAATTTGTTTTTAAACGTGTTCGCGGGCTTTCGCATTTGTTAAATAATTGAGTTAAACAGAATGTTTCTCTTGTATTTACTAAACATTTTATAAATATTAATAACCATAATGATAATAATAATAATTTAATAATATTATTCTTACAATTACAGTTGTTTTATATTATCTTACGCACTATATAGTATGACTTATCCAAGGGCAATCATTTTAATTTCAATAATAAATTACAATTAATAAATAATAATACATTTAATAATAAGACATTTTAAAATTCCCAATAAGTAAAAATATAATGCATTATAAACAATAAACATAACATATCCATACTTATTAATATACAATTTTAATTATTTCTAACATAGAGAAATAGTAAGCTGTCCACCATAGCTGTCCACCACAACTGACAGAGCATTAATCAACTATGAATAGTATTGACACGCAGTATTTAATTACATTGTTATTGTAAAAATAATATCAATTCAAAAATAATAAACAAAAAATAATTATAAATAAAATAATACAAATTATTATAAAAAAGTATTGAACAACTAAAAGTATTGCATATTTATATACCTAGTTATACGTGTTTTAATATAACCAATTTTTTATTTACTCTAATTCTATAGGCTACTCAGATAAAAGTCGTGCCTTTAAAAGTATATTTGGCGTACAAAATGCGCATACGCGCCTGCTAATAGGTTAAAATAAATAAAAAATAATGAACATGAAATAATTAGTAAAAATTAATAAATCACAAAGTTCACATAAATAAAATAGTATAATTGTTAGTAAAATAGTATAAAAAACTGAAGTGCCGAATTGTTTTCCGTTTAACATGTTACGGATACATATGAGTTCTAACAACTGACAAATTTTCAACTTAAAGGTCCCAAAGTTATAGCTTAAAAACAAAAAAAACTTGTAACCATCCTAGGGGGTGGGAAATGGGAGTAATATAAATCCGACACCAGTCCATTTTTATATATATCAGTGTTAGTCATGAAATGTCTTTGAGATAATGATAGAGTGTTAATCGACGGGATCAATATTATTACCGATATAACATTTATTATTTTTTTAACATTTCATATGATAAATACACAGATTATATGAAATAATCATATAATTTGTGATTATATGAAATTATATGAAATAATCATATAATTTGTGGTAAATACAAGTTCGATAACTTCGTTCCGGCTGACATGGTCACACTGGTTTCGGTGGAGTGCTTATCAGCTCATTTTTTGTTTACATCGAGAGTGAACAATCTGTTTTCATATAATCTGTGGTATTATCTGTAGTGTACAGGG
>NW_026096402.1:0-12895 GCF_023614345.1 Adelges cooleyi
GGGGGTCTATTCTTGAAACCATTCGAAAATTATTCGTATACGACCGATTCGTATACGAAATGTTCGTATGCGAATGTCAAGAATACCATTTAAAGCAGTGCTATATGACTATTCGTACACGAATAATTTTCTACTGCGGTCACTCAAAGCACTCGAATAACATTCTATTACGGGTCCAATTCGTATACGTTGCAACTACTGGGGTATAGGCAGTAGAATCTATGATTCGCGTACGAATAACGATTACTTATACTCATACTTATACTTATACGATTACTTTAATCCATAATAACAATAATAATAATTTAATCTATATTATTTATAGTAAATAATATGTGTACTACATAAAATATATATTTAGAGTATAAATGAAATTTACTATGCTATATTATTATTATAGATTAACATAAATGTTTAGTATCAATATGACGTGAAATACTTATATTTAATAATGACAAATTATTATCTTTAAAATGATAATAATTATAAAAATCAAACAATAGTTTCACGTTATGATAATAAAAACTCAATTCATCGTTATATTACTTACATATCTAATATTATATTTATATTTGTTACAAATTTATTAGTTATTTAATATATCAAAACATATTTAATAGAATATATAGTCCGCGGGCATATGTAGTACGCCAAAAAATAATAATTGGATGCAACAAATGCATGGTTAGGGTTAATGGTATTACATTGGATTTTATTGTACCTATGTATATTGTATAACTTTCTATTATACCGATGTGACACATATATTGTCCGCCGTAGTGATCACATAATTTTCGTATTTTATGCGATATTGTTTACAATAGAAAGATTTCATAAAAATTATTTATGTAGTCTCTCTAGTTAATCCATAAGATATATTATTGTACATATACTATTACATAGTACTCAATAGTACATAATACTATTTGCGGTGTTTGTACTTTGTTAACTACGGTGTCATAATTTATGAGAATGTACTATAATCAAAAACATTAACTTAATCTTAAAAGTCGAAATTACCAATAGTTGTCAATTTGTATTGTATAGTCAACATTGTCGACTGTGTAATGTGTTTTACTGAATTTACCGTAAATTATTTTAAATAATGTGTCACCTCTAGTGTTGACTACGTTTGTCGATATCCATTTATCGTTTAGTGATTACTGCCGGTGTCTGAACATTTCGGCAAGATTATTACTAAAGACCGAAAACCCACGAGATAAGTAAGGTCTGCCTTGTCTAACTATAGGTTTTAAAAAAGCTAAGCATTGTCATTACTGCATAACTTTTTTTTTAAAATGGATGATGATAATGATTTAATAATGCAATTATTTGCTATCGAAGAGTTGGAACAAAGAGAACTTGACGGAGAAGTAACTAGGCGAACTTATGCACCTATTGATCCTTTTGAATGTAAGTACACAGATTTAATATTTTATGTTACTATTAAAATAGTTATTTTATTACTAAAATAAAATATGGCTATATATATATTTTAACAATTTGCTGTCATTACTACATACCCATAATTATTAGCATGCAAGACTGTTTGGAGAAGAATAAAAAAATACAAATTAATTCGAAAATTTCTAATCTGTAAGTACAACTTTCTAAGTTAGTTCTTCCTACCAATAATTTTCATAATAGTAATAAAGTCTTAGATAATTATAATTTTGTATTATTATATATTGTAATTAATTATCAACTAAAAAATATTTTCAATACAATATAATGAACATAAATCAGAACCAAACAACCAAATAAATGATTTATTAAAATTTAAACATTACATTAGTGTACTATAGAATGTTGATAAAGTGCATTTTGTACTAATTATATAGACTATATTTTATAAAGTATACATTTAACTAAATTTAATTTTACTATTTAGAGTAATCATAAATATTTAGAAATAATATAAATAATAAACCAATTGTATATTTAAATATTTGACAAGATTTTAGACTAGATAATATAATAATTCAGGTAATATAACGTAATTCGTATACGAATGCGTAAGAGAATAGAAAGAGTAATAGAAAACGCAATTTCAAGAATACAGTTTTAAAAAACCAGTAGAAAGTCACATTTCGTATACGAAATGATAGTAGAAAATTTTCAATAATAGACCCCCAGATATTGAACTGATGTCGAATGAAAAGTACACGACTGAGTTACCTGTCAAAGAGAAACATCAATTTAAATTAAATACACTTAGCGGATACAGCAATCCTGTGCATTATTTAGGGTTTTATGTCAAAACGGTAAACATATAACATTCTATAGCTTTTAGTATTGTATACAATTTAGCTATATTAACTTATGTTAGGTTACCTATACAAAAGCTAGGCTCTCAGATATTACCTTTTTGTTTTATACATGGAAATAGAAAGCGTCAACATCAACTAACAATGATACATCCAGTAAAAACTCCACATCGAGTGTGCGTTTCACAATAAGCATATTTAGTCCGCAGTGTCTTTATTGGGGTGGTATGGACTGGATCACGGATAGGATTGAGGTACGTGTATGGAATTTCCATTTGGTATTCTTGATCACATCCAATTACGTTGACAGGTCGGACCTGTGTTTTGTATCATTGTGCTGTTAATATTTTGTATGATATATTTTGTGCTAACCGCGTGGGCGTTTTGGGAAGACAGGCTCGATTCGCTGCGGGTAAGAATATATTATTATGCTAATGTGTTGATTACATTTTCGCAAACATCCGCAAATGTGTGCATCCAAATACACGGTACTCTAGCTTCTAGTCGCGTGAGTTGAACACTTGCCATTGGCACAACTTTAAGAGTTGGGGAAAATCAAATCCTTGGCAGCAAACAATTATAGGTATAGCCCGCAATTGACGTTTTTTATTATTATTTACCGAAATACTGAGGGAGCTTAACGCAAGGGTTTGAACTTCCCCAGCCTCGCCCTTAGCAGCGCGGCTATCATTAGCACAAAAGAGAATGAGCAGCTCGAGTACTCAGGGCGTTTTAATTTCTGCGCTGGTTGTTCTATTTTCAAACAGAGTATAATTAGCTGGCGGTGTAAAAAAAAATCCTTGAATCAGGTTCACAGGCTATACAGCGTCGAATGTACCTTGCTGCAGCGATTCAGCGACGATTGGTTTCTCATGTTTCGTCACATGTCATTGGGTGACGTGCAGTCCATACACTTATGGCATGACAATACCGGTAAACACCCCGATTGGTATTGCAAACGCGTGGAAGTCACCGAAGTCCGAATAGATATCACCTGAGACATTAAAGTCGAACGTTGGTTCTCGTTGTTGATGGAAGACAAGAAAGTGGATCGCATAATAAACGTCGAAGAGTCTTACATTTGGACAAATCAAGCGAGGGATAACATTGAACTGTCGTTGCGCGAAGAACATATCTGGGCCAGCATATTTACACGGTGACCACACAAGTTTTACCATTTATTACATTTTTTCGATAACGAAACAACATTACCTAATATATGAATGTGAATGTGTGTAATTCAAACACACATTAGACACCCGCGAGCCTGGTGCACGCGTTGCCAAAGGCTAGCAAAAACCATGTGCTTCATTCTGAGTGTGATGACTATAAGTTTCTTGTACTTCGACCTACTGGAAAGTAAATTATGAATTGCACGCTCAATAGCTGTTATTCTCGAATATATACTTTTGATTTGCTTTCGCAGTTGATGAAGAAAAGTTTTTGCACTTTGAACTGACGATACGTCAGGTTTGGATTGCCATTCAGTGTAACATAATACAAATGATTGCCGTTTCATTTTGCTTTAAGTAAGTTTGTTAATTCATTAGCAATGGCCTTGTAATAGTTAGTTTTAGTAATATATACTGTATAGATATATTGTATATTATACTTTAGAAATAGTATATTGCAATAGGTTTTATGTGACTATTAGCAATGGAAACGCTAATAGTCACAAATTCATCTGATTTAGGAAAACTGCGCAACATCATACTGTTGACGACCCAGAAGATAATACCTAACCTAACCTAACCTATTCTAACCGTAAAAGGGAAGTATATGTATTACAATAGTTCTAGATCACTTAGTTTGGCCTATTGTTAAGTACACAGAACACAGACTATTTATAACATTATAGAACCTATATTTTTAATAATTCTCAATGATAAAAAGGACTAAACGTACAAAACGGTTGGTGTTACCTTAATTGGATAATAAACTTAAAGGTTTAATTTAGTTACAAAATTTTTTTTTAAAAAAACTGTCAAATCATTACCTTCTTTTTACCTTTATTACCTTCTTAGCTTCACGATGTAACTAAAAAAACATTGAATGGTGGGCCTTTTAGCTTCTTCGTTATCTCATCAAAGCTTTACTCTCAATATCTTTTCTTCGGTCTTCCTCTACATTCATCTTCATAACACCTCCCACTGCCTGTGTCTCATAACTTCTTATAATATGATCAAACCGTCTCAACCTATTTTCTTTCATTTTTTCTATAATTGATGACAATTGACAACTCTTAGACTCCCCCTTATGTAATCATTTCTTATTCTACTATCCCTAGTCACTCAACTCATTCTCTGTACTTTTCTCGTCTGCTACCCGACATCCCGACCCATATATCATTGCTGTCCTTACTACCGTCCTATAAAATTTACCTTTCAATCTTATAGGCATCCTCTTGTCACACAAAACACAAATTAAATAATTAATATTTTATTAAACATATTTTAATTATCAAAAATTTTCAATAGTACCCTTGAAAAAGAAAGCTTTTAAGAAAATCGTATCATTGTTCACTCCAAAACGACCTTACAAGCCTGCTCATGTCGTACAAAAAAAAAAAAGCTCCGAAAGTTTCGATGGTTGGCTTATAACCGGATGGTGTGTAAACTGAACAAATTAATAGTTTTTATTACCCATTTGCTTACATAATGTATGTCTACGCAGGTCGATTTGCATTTTGATTTATGTGTTTACGAGTGTCATAATTATACTTTACGGATTAAAACTGGGATTTGTGAAATCGTTGCATTGGTTGATGACGGTTTTATTTACAATACTTCAAAGCATGATCATATCTCAACCAATCAAAATACTCATAATCAACATTTTTACGTACAGATTTAGCAATGTATGTACTAATAATACATCTTAACAATAAGTAATAAGTTTTAGACAACGATATGATGTTGCACCATACTTACATAGGGGGTATTATTAATGGTATGTTCTACCACTCATGGATCAGGTTAGGTTAGGTTATTTGGAAAATATAGTGTATAACATTTGGTAGTAGCTAAGTATGTTATTGAATGAAGTATGTTAGTGTGACTGATCACAGAGAACAGAAGACCGGAGAGAACGGGAGAAGGTGTATTGTAATACATACATGATACGAATACGAGTTTTAAGTAGACAATTAATAACTGTCATAGACTTACCAAAAATCACTTAACACATATGACATTGTTTTGGACCATTATCGTAAGAGAAACAAGGACGTGTTGAGCGAACCAGAAGTGTACGTTAATGTTGAGATTAATTGTAGTGGAACACAAAAGAAATAACAAACAAACACTTTGAGTAATAATAGAGTTAATATTATAGACACAAGTTAAACCAATAATAACAATACAATATAGATATATGTATAAGTCAGAAGTAATAAGCACATTAACAAAATAGTAGCTGTGGAACGAGTGTGTCCCCTTGTCCACATACAAAGGTATTTATATCATAAATCTAGGTTAAATCAATTCATACAAAATACTTTCTAAGATTTCACATACAATAGTGTCTTCCTCGACATACTAAACTAATCACATTAAAACTATCTTAGAATATTAATTACATTTCAACACTCTCCCTTAATTAATATTTTCCTTAATTAACTATTGTCCCCACACACTTGAAACCAGTTGTGGATATTCATAGCTGATCTGATCATCTCGAATCGTTCCTTTGGCAATGGTTTGGTGAAGATATCTGCCAACTGATCCTTTGTCTCCTTGTATTGAAGTTGAAACACTCCATCTTCATACTTCTCACGAATGAAGTGATGTCTGACATCAATATGTTTAGTTCGTTTGTGAAACTCTGCATTTTTAACTAAACGAATAGCACTTTGATTATCTATATATAATATTGGTTGAATACATTCATTATTAGTGATTTCCTGTAATAAACGTTTAAACCAAATGATCCCTTTTACTGATTCTGCCGCAGAAATGTATTCAGCCTCACATGAACTTAAACTTACTGTTGATTGCCTTTGAGATTGCCATGCTATTGTAGAAGAACCTAGCATAAAAAGGTTGCCTGACGTTGACCTTCTTGTCTGGACATCTCCAGCAAAATCTGCATCTGTATAGACACTAAAATCTGAGTTATTTTCAGTTTTATAGTACAATCCAAAATCAATCGTTTTGTTTATGTAACGAATAATTCGTTTTACCATAATCCAGTGAGCTACCGTTGGATTGGATAAATATCTACTCACGTAGCTGACAGCATAACTCAAGTCCGGTCTGGTTACTTGTGATAAGAATAATAAACATCCGACCGCTTGTCGATATGGCACATCCTTACCAATTGGTTTTGATTCTGTTTCTAATGCCGTTGCCCTGTCGAATGGAATCGCCAACTCTTTTGCGTCTTGCATATTAAAACGTCTAACTATGTTAAAAGCATAATTTGATTGATGAATTATTAACGATCCATCGTTCAATTTTCTTATTTGTATCCCAAGAAAATAATCTAAATCATTACTTTTGACCTCAAATTCCTGTTGTAAAGTTGATAATAAAGATTGAATTTTAGATGAACTATTTGACATAACTAATCCGTCATCTACATATATACCCAATATTATCTTATCATTACCGTCATGATTTATAAATACACAAGGGTCTGCTGTGCTTTGTGTTAGATTAAAGCGCAATAAAAATTCTGTAAATTTTTGATTCCAACATCGTGAACTTTGTTTCAATCCATAAAGACTCTTGTTTAATTTACATACTCGGCCTGATTTATCATCATACCCCACTGGTTGAGACATGTAAATTAGTTCCTCAAGAACCCCATTCAAAAATGCTGTCTTTATGTCAAATTGTTTTAATTTCAATTTTTCTTTGGCTGCAACTGCTAAAAGTGCCCTAATAGACTCAAAACGAACTACAGGTGAGAATGTCTCATTATAATCTATACCGTATTGCTGTCTCGATCCATTTATTACTAGCCTAGCTTTATAACGTTCAACATCTCCGTTGCTCGCATATTTAACTTTGTATACCCAAGAATTATTTAAAATATTTTTGTCTGTCGGTCTGTCTACTAACTGCCAAGTATTATTCACAGCTAGTGAATTTAACTCGTCATTCATGGCTTCTGTCCATTCATGACTGTTTTCACCATTGATCGCATCATAATAATTTATTGGTTCCATACCTTTCGCTGTACATGCGGCGTATCTGTCAGGTTTTCGTAGTTGACCCCGGTCACGTAAGTCGTAACGTGATTCTTCACGTTCTGACTCGTCCGCTACTGGTCGTTGTGAAGTATCGTGTTGAATATCTAAATCACTTTCATATAATGATACATCAACAGTATTGTGACATTCGTTTTTAAATATGACATCCCTAGAATCAATTATAATTCGTTTTTGTTCTAAATATACACGATATCCTTTCTTGTCAATTGAGTACCCTACGAAAATACCTGATTCACTTCTAGGATCCAATTTTTGACGTTTCTCTTTGGGAATATGTGTGTACACTTTTGTCCCAAATACTCTCAGATGTTTTATATCTGGCATTTTATTATAAAATAATTCATATGGACACTTACCTTCCACAGAACTTTTACCAGTTAGATTTATCGTGTATACTGCCGTATTAACTGCTTCAGCCCAAAATGATAAATCCATTTTATTAGCATGAATCATTGTTCTCGCAGAATCCATAATTGTTCTGTTTTCTCTCTCGATTTTTCCATTTTGAGGAGAAGAGTAAATTTGAGTCTTCCGATGTTGTATCCCAAATGTCTGAAATATTCTAGTTACATCATCATTTAAAAATTCAGTACCATTATCTGTCTGAATCGCCTTTATCTTAAAACCTGAACCTGTTTTAAAACTTTTTATAAATAACTTAAGTTTATTTTTCACTTCACTTTTATGTTTCAAAAAATATACCGTACGAAATCTACAGTAATCGTCTTTACATAGTAGAAAATACCTTGACCCGCCTTTCGATTTCTTTTGGATCGGCCCGCACAGGTCTGCATAAATTAAATCACCTATATTTTGTGAAATATTTGTCCTGGTTTTAAATGACTTTCTCGATTGTTTGCCAATTATACAGTCATCGCATTGAAAAGTGTCGTCTTTGTCTGGTACCTGTATATTATGTTTTAACAAACACGTTCTTACATACCCGATATTTTGATGAGCTAATCTTTTATGCCAAACACGTATTGAATCAGCCATTACTGCTGTTGCATTCGCTTCAATATTTTTAATTGAATCATTTGTATTGCCCGTCAATGTCACGTCTGTAGAAACCTGCAATACTTTTATTTTTAAATGATATAAACCGTTGTTGCGTTTACCTTCGCAAACAACTTTGTTATTCTTCAAGAAAACGCACATTTTACTGTCAGACTTCATTATTAATCCCTTATCTAGTGCTGCACCACAACTAAATAAATTAAACTTTAAGTCTTTTACATACAACACATTTGATAAATAATTTTTGTACGTTTTGTTTTTAACTTGACAAGATATATTAATTCTCCCAGAACCTTCTGCCAACAAAACTGATCCATCCCCGATTGTTACTTTTGCTGGTGAATCAAATTGTTTGTACTCACAAAACCATTCCATATGTCCTGTCATATGGTCAGTTGCTCCACTGTCGAGAAACCATTGATCCTCTTCTTTTTCCGTGAATAATAATTCACTATAGAAGGCTTGCCCTGTTGAACTTGAATTTGAAGAATCGGATTTCGCACCCTCTTGATCCTTTTTGTACTTTCTGCAGTCCCTTTTAAAATGACCTGGTTTTTGACAATAAAAACAGGGACCTACCTTTTTAGTACCAGTATTTTGTTTACTGAATTTTTGTTCAACTGACTTCTCACCACTCGGCTTCTTAGAAAATTTCTTTTGAAACTTTCTGGCAGTCAAAGCATTATTTTCTTCTGCTTCAACCCCTGAACTAACCTGTTGCATTCTGGATTCTTCTATAAGTAACCTAGATGTTAGAACATTTAGATTTTTACTCGCCTCAGGAACACTATCCCAAGCGCTGTAAAAATGTTTGTAAGTCGATGGTAGAGTCATTAAAATTTTGGTTATTAACATCCCTTCCGAGATATTTTCTCCTAGTGAGTTGAGTTGGTTCCGTAAATTTTGAAGTTTACTTATGTGGGTCGATATATCATCAGAGGAACTTTTACTGTAACTAAAAAATTTATTTTGTAGTAAATGTACACTTGCCTCTGTTTTTTGCTCGTAGACACTCAGCAACTTATTCCACATTTCATTGGCGGTTTGACAATTAATTAAACATTGTAACGGTCCATCATCCACTGACGTTACAATTATCTTTTGGCATTTTCCGTCTGCCCTTCGCCATGCAGATATTTCATTAGCATACCTCGCCCGTGCTTGTTCTTCTGTTTCAGTGGATGTTTTGACTAACCTTGGTTTTGGTATTTCTCCGCTAAGTATTCCTTCCAGGTCAAAACTGTTCACAATGACCCTTATTTGGAATTTCCATAACAGCCATCCTTCTGCACTGGACAACTTAGTAATCTTGACCGAATCTTCCATGACGTCGATCGAACTGTACAATTGTCTGTACCAAGAAATATTACCTTTAGTCAGTAAGTATGTATTGGTCAGTATTCGATGTTTGACTTTTGAGTATCGTGGTCTGGGCCCATAACCTGTTGAGATTAATTGTAGTGGAACACAAAAGAAATAACAAACAAACACTTTGAGTAATAATAGAGTTAATATTATAGACACAAGTTAAACCAATAATAACAATACAATATAGATATATGTATAAGTCAGAAGTAATAAGCACATTAACAAAATAGTAGCTGTGGAACGAGTGTGTCCCCTTGTCCACATACAAAGGTATTTATATCATAAATCTAGGTTAAATCAATTCATACAAAATACTTTCTAAGATTTCACATACAATAGTGTCTTCCTCGACATACTAAACTAATCACATTAAAACTATCTTAGAATATTAATTACATTTCAACAGTTAAATTAGTTCGTTTTATTAGAGGAACCAGAATTTGTACGCTGTATTCTCCATCAGGAAACTCTCTGGGAGTGCAAGTACTATCTATAGTTTAGCCCTACATTTATAACCAATGAAGTATTTAAAAAAAATTGTTACAGGCGTTTGCTGATCAACAACAATTTAACTTGCAATGTTTAAAATTTCAAACGGACGCTATTTTTTGTATTTTGTTGATATTGGCTTCAGTACTTTGCATATTCGCTTTGAATTCATTCGTTTCGCCTTACTACACTCAAAACGCCAGTAACAGTTACAGAAAATTTGTAAAGGACTACTTAAAGACCGACACTTTTGATTCGGAAATGTAATGTAACCAATAATGTGTATCCCTCCGCTGTGATCTTATTAAAACTATTTGTCAACAATTAATACGTACAGGTTAAAATTGATTTTAGCTGGAAACCTAACGGAATTGGTGCACTTTAAGAAATTCTATAGCGGTGAACCTTTAGACAGCGATATAAAGAAAAGAAAATCGAATTAAGTATAAATCACATAATATGAGCTCTACCTTCACTTAAAATTATTACAGTAAATATATATATATATATATAATACGAAATGATGCATTCGCAGAAATCAATTAGCGCAACTCCTTTTTTGATGTCTTTGATTTTTACCATATTACAACAGTTCTTTCACGTTTTTTAACTCGATTTAGCTATGTTGGTTATGTTAGTTAACGTTAACCGTCACGTCTCAGCATGTGAATTCTAATATTTAATTGCCTTACAAATTATGTGTCTGTATTCGTTAGCTAATGAAAGGGGATGGTATGGACTTTACGAGAGCAAAATAATAAATGGAGGTATGCGGCTGAGACTACACCGCGCCAAGACAACTGAAAAAGATGATACTGTCAAGTTGGACAAAGGCCATTATGACGAACTTTGGATTGAAACAAAAGTCATCGGCGAAAAATCGCCATGGCAATACCGATCTTTGCTGTCCAAACGCACGTTAGTAGATGTCGACCATTCGGGTTATGTGCTGGAACTTACTGGTGGAATTAAATTGTGGAAACAAACGTTGAAGAGTCATCTTGAGAAAAAACTAGTTGGACAACAGGACTGACAGTTTAGTCATCGAGTTTCAAACGTACACGCCAAACACCGACTGCATGACTATGGTCACCATAACGTTCAAGTCTACCACTATGCTGTTATACACAACTACCATATCGGTGCGCATTAGTTGGACTTATTTACCTTCATTTTTACCGCCTTGTCCTTAAGAAATTCGGTCGATCAGTTCTCTCCAAAAATCTTTATTAAACACTAATCCTATACTCATTCTATGTAACTCGTCATATCTTGTATCTTGATATTTTCTCTTCTATTTTAACGACACAAAAATATTCTTTGTGGATGTCAACCAACAAACAACGACCTCCATACGTGTATGTATTACGCAGGTGTTGACGGTGCCCATGAACTATGTGTTCATCTGGTGGGCCACGTACGTGTTCACGCTTCTGTTTATGGTGTTCTACGTGTACTTGTGCGTGCGGCTGGGAAATTCCGTGATGGAAGACCTGACGTGCCACGGCATAGGCGCGTTTGTCAGCTTTTGGACACTGTTCGAGACGCTTTTGATGGTGTCCGCGATCGTCATGGTGTTCGCGTTGGCGTTGCGCTGGAGCGTGATGGAGACGGCCGCGCAGCAGTACGGCAATGTCATGGAGGGAGAATTCGCGGGCACGCTTATCGAAGTGTGTTGGCTACACTGGTACGTGCTCCAATTGGCGTCCGTCATGCTGGCAATGGCCATCATCCGGACGTTCCGGTTGTCCGTCCACTCGGACAGCGCGTTAACCGTCAGCGACATGTTGGCCGTCACCGGTGGTCGCTTTTGCGTGGTCGCCTTCTGCTTAGCCATGTTGGCAATAGGCGCGTGGACGTACTCGGCCGGGGCGACCGTGGACGGCCACGACGAGTACTTTAACGTGTTCGACGGTCATCCGGTACTCGCCGTGCTCGTGTCACTGTTCCCAGTACTGTTCTTCAACGTGGTCATTATCGCTATCATGATCAAGTACTACGCCATATTGGAAATGGACAGTACTTAAGTAAAAGAAGAAAAATGACTGAATTTAAACGACCTAAGACATACTATTGTTTTTTTATCATTAAACGAAATGCCTTTGATTAAAAAACTGTGTAATCTATATAGCTATAACAGGTATACAAACATCAGGTGCAGAGTAAAGGCTTTAATATTACTGCACTAATCAAAATACAACAGTAGATTCGTGTGGTGTTCTCTAAAATAACTACCTATTTATTGAAAAGTTGGAAACTAAAACTATTGTCTGTATTTGACCGTGCAGTACCTAAAGTCACTGTATTAGCTCTAAGAGTTTTAATTGCTAGTTAATAATTGTTATCTCCGATCAAACGCTACTGTCTATTGAAAAATATTTACAAAATGCATTTTTTTAACATGGTATTTGAGCAGAAGGACTTGTAATAAAATCAAAATGTCTAGTCGCAACTTTTAGTAGGCATTCCGATTTCTTTTATATTGCAGTAACATAGTAATAATACTTAATATTGTATATTTCTGTTATGCTTTGGTATG
>NW_026096403.1:0-12253 GCF_023614345.1 Adelges cooleyi
CTTACAAGGGGAGGTCACAGTGATGGCGTGACGGATTTTCTTCAAATTGCGAATGAATGTTATTTAAGAGAAATAAAAAGACCCTTATTCGAGCGTTTGTGCCAATGCGTCCTAATTCCAGAGATAATCAACTTTGAAATTTACATATTTTTTCGGTATATCTTAAATAGACCTATTTTACAACTGCCGGTAAAAACTAAATGTGGTGCAGTCGAGCATGATCGGTGCTCCGGAGCGCGCAGTACCGGGTTCAACTCTGGCTATCGCCGCAGCACTTTTTGCATTTTTTTAAAACTTTTTTTTAACTTTTATGGTAATTTATATTACAAGAAGTCTAAAAACTTATAAAATATTTATATTTTATTACTACAGAATACATTTTTACCCTTAAAAGTACTTGATAACCTATATTCCATTCGGTTTTTCGTCATTTATTATACCTCTCGTACTGATGATTGAATAACAATTTTTTTGTATAATTGCACTATTGTATAGTGCAATTTAACCTGTAAAGTTGTAAGACTAAAAAAATAATTTTTTTCCATTTTTCTATAATAGTTATTGGTTATTAATTAATAATTTTTTTCCAACCAAAAAAAATACATTTATACTCTGTTAAGCAATGTAGTGTATTAATGTTGATGGTGATATTATAATTTATCTTCATTGGGGAAATTACGACCCGGGTGGGATGTAATAACCAATAACTATTATAGAAAAATGGAAAAAAATTATTTTTTTAGTCTTACAACTTTACAGGTTAAATTGCACTATACAATAGTGCAATTATACAAAAAAAATTGTTATTCAATCATCAGTACGAGAGGTATAATAAATGACGAAAAACCGAATGGAATATAGGTTATCAAGTACTTTTAAGGGTAAAAATGTATTCTGTAGTAATAAAATATAAATATTTTATAAGTTTTTAGACTTCTTGTAATATAAATTACCATAAAAGTTAAAAAAAAGTTTTAAAAAAATGCAAAAAGTGCTGCGGCGATAGCCAGAGTTGAACCCGGTACTGCGCGCTCCGGAGCACCGATCATGCTCGACTGCACCACATTTAGTTTTTACCGGCAGTTGTAAAATAGGTCTATTTAAGATATACCGAAAAAATATGTAAATTTCAAAGTTGATTATCTCTGGAATTAGGACGCATTGGCACAAACGCTCGAATAAGGGTCTTTTTATTTCTCTTAAATAACATTCATTCGCAATTTGAAGAAAATCCGTCACGCCATCACTGTGACCTCCCCTTGTTAGTGGAGACAGCTTAGACTTTAGGCCTAAATAATACCTGAACAGTGTCATTAAGATTAAACCAAAAAAAAACTACAACATATACTAAAGAAGTAAAGAATTTAAATTTTCAAATTTAAAATGTATGGTAAGGTACGTTGTTATTAATTTGTATGAACAAAAAAATTTAAGCAAATGAATGTTAAATTCAATTTTTAATACCCAACAATAATTAAAATTTACAAACTAAATTTTACAATCTGAATAAGAATACCATATCACATAGATACATAGAAATAATATTATATGAAACAAATAATAGGTATATAATAATTGTTTGGGCGTTTGTCTATATGAACGCCGGTTTTGTCTTAAGCGAATGTTTAAGTTATTCAATACTAAAAGCCTAGATTTCTTCAATATTATACACACAATATGTAATAATCATAATATTTACCTACTTTATTAGTTACAATCATAATAATGTGGATAATACAAATGTATATTGTGTAGGTATAAAAACTCTAAAATAAGTAAACCTTAAATTATACGCACACTTTTTTAAAACTTACATAAAATATCCATTACTGGTTATTACAACATTATTAAAGACATTTAAAAAAATATAGATATAATTTAGTTTCTTTTATTGATACATGACAATTCCTATACTAGCAATTGTTTTAGACTATAATGTAATTAATGAAATTAATGAGCGTAACATTCGATCACGTAATCTGATTTTCTATAATAATGCCTGAACCGCATTTGGCAATATTATGCATTATAACTTAACCTAACCGGTCTGGTAATCGTATTGAGTATGACCTTATTCAAGTGAATAATGTTATCAAATCTATTTCTGTTGACTCCAACATAACACCGATTGAAACTATCCGCATTGGCTGCATTCAATCAGATAAATCACGTCCAATTAAAGTAACATTTTCAACTACTGCCGATGTCTATGTCCTGTGAAATTTTAAAAAACAAACGAAAATTATCCCAACTTGCTCCTCCTTCTTCTGTCATTATAAGTGCCGATCGGACCCAATACCAGAGAGACTTCATGAAGAAACTCCGTGACGAATTGGCTGCCCGTAATTCAAATGGTGAAGCTGGATTAACTATTAAGTTTTTTAAAGGTGCTCCTAAAATTGTTCCTCTCTACTACAAAACAAGCTAATTCTCAAAATTTTTTAAACTAAACGTAATCTACCAAAATGTCGGTGGTTTAAAATCCAAACTCTCTTTTTTTCGTAACTCTGTTTTAAATATTAATTGTGATTTATTATTTTTATCCGAAACTTGGTTATGTTACAATATTAGTGACTATGAATTAGGTCTTACTAATTTTATTGTTTTTAGAGCTGATAGAATTGTCAATCCTAATCTTAGTCGTGGTGGTGGTGTATTATTGGCTGTCAAAAGTAACTTGAATTGTATACGTATTCCAGTAAAAAATATTCCTGGTATCAAACAAGTTTTTTTGTCATTAAAATTTAATGATATTAAGTTACTCATAGGATGTGTTTACATACTCCCAATACCCATTCGGATCTATATTATGACTTTTATGAGCACTGTGAGGTTGTTGAAAATATCGTAGTTAATCATTCCATTGATAATATCCTTATCATCGGTGATTTTAATCTGCCTGGCTTCTCCCTGGGTGTTAACAATTTAATTAATAATCCATCAACAAATATCATAATTAATTCTTATATAAATTATTTAGGTTTAAGTCATTTCAATAATATTCCTAATTACCGTAACGATAATATCCTGGATTTGATTTTTTCCGATACCTACTTAGATACTATATTTCCCGGTTGTTCACTCATTCCAATAGTAGACTCTTATCATCCACCCTTAGAATTCCTTTATCCACTTAACTCACCTAGTTTACTAAATGACCAATCAAACCCTGTTGTTTATAATTTCAATACATGCAATTTTAATGATATTATTAGTTTCTTGGCCAATATCGATATAATCCCTAATCTTATTAGTTTGCATTTAAATGCAGGCCATCTCCAAATTTTACGAAATATTAAACCATTGTTTTGATCTATTCGTTCCAAAACTAAAAATTAATCAAAATAAACCATATGATACAGTTTGGTTTTACCATCTTGTAGTGTTTTTTTACGGTTACTACGAATCTAAAGCCTTTAGTTCCAAAATTAGACCTACTTGAAATTTGAATATTTCCACGTGTATAATAATAGGTAGATGGCAGCCGCATAATTTATATGTTACGAGGTTAGGTTAGTTTGGTCCTTTAGGCAAGCTATTTTTTCCTTCATTACAATCTCCCTCCATTTCACTCGATACTGAACTAATTCCCCCCATTTCTGTACTTCCAATTTATCAGAGTCTTCTTCCACAACATCCAGCCATCTTTTCCTGGGCCTACCTGTAATCACTGTAAAAAACTCTACGAGATTGTAAGGTGCCCGGCAAAGCGCATTAGTTCCAGTTTTTGAAAATATTGTTAATTTCTCTAATCTGCAAAAATACTATAATATTTTATCAGCTCAACATTTTAAATATTTATTGCAGTTGACGATTATAAAAAAGGAATGGACCAACATAAGGGATAACTTTACAAGATCAGTCAACGACACGAGAAAAATAAAATCTGGTAGTGAATCCAAATCGATCAAGAAGTACGCTTACAGTGATATTTTGTCGTTCCTATTGCCAGTTATTAAAAAAAAAGAAGTAAGTAAAAATATATGAAGTAACAATATTATAATATTGTTAGTGCATAAACAATATCATATAAAATAAATAATACTTTAAAAATTAGCTCTTTTACAGTTTAACAAAATCTAACTGGTTTAGATTTGCTATTAAAAAAATGTATTAATAGTTAGATAGGTATACTACGTTATGGTATACTATACTACGTTGAAGCCGTAGAAGTAAATATAATGTATTTCTTATATCAATTATATATACTGGTAGTTTGGAGATTTCAAAACAAACTAAGTACTTTTAGAATTCAGAATGAAGTTTGCAAATTATCAAGTTAAATATAACCCAGTGAACATTGGTTATTTTATACATAATTAGATGAGTATATTCCATATTTTTATTCAACTTTAAACATAATTTCATTATTAAATAAAAACATATTATTTGAACATATTTTATTTATGTATATTTTTTTCAGAATTGTACATGATGGCTTGGAATTTTTCAAAGTTTTCTCTAGACACCTCTAGAGTCAATTATTTTCTAAACATTTCAGATTTGTTGACACTTTTATAAAACGTGCCGATAAATATAAAATGTACAAGTGAAATGACATTTAAAATAAAATGGTATTTTATAGGACAACTAGTAATTTTGAGAATGAAAGTGATCCATATTAGACCCAACTCAAAGAATTTCATATTATTTTACTGAAGAACACGATGACACAATAGATAGTGCTTAAATGTTTTAAACATTTAAACACTATCTAGTGTGTCACACAAAATGGTGGAGATCAGAAAGGGATTTAGGACTCTAAAAACCTTAAGACTTAAAATTAGTGCTACATTAATTTTTTTTTATTTCACAAAAAAATAAATGTAGGTTTTTTGAAAAACACTAATTTTAAGTTAAAACGTTTTTTTTAAACCTGGACTCACCCCTGATCTCCACCAATGTGTTAATGTAACCTTATCTTTAAATATTTGTATTAACAATTTCTTTGGTAGCTGTTCTACCAAAGGCCTATGATTTTAATAGAGTGACGCTATGCACCTACTCTTCTCTACAAATCGAATGATCTCATATAAGAGTTACGATGTGTATAATACTTTAATATATTATTAAACAAATATTACTTATCTATACTACAAGACAAAAGTAGCAAGTATATAATATAATGTATTGTTGTTTATTATATATAAGTAGAATATACAAATATAATATTTAGTACAAAAATTTATTCACAATATTGTGTTACACAGTATATACCAATTATTTGTATTATTAAAAAGCGACAAAGTGATATTTACTTATGACTATATTTTTTATTTTTAATTTTTTCATTAAAAAATCAGTGTAATAGGTAAGAGTACTAATTATTTAGTATTATTACTGTCTACAAAATTATTCTAATGGTATACCTAGAGCGGAGCTTTATCCTATATACATTTTTCAAAACTCTGAGTCAAACTTTTTATTTTAGCTTCGATGCAAAGCGAGAAGGTATTGGTTTTACTCTGATGTGTGTTTTTTTTTTATCTGTATACACTGTAACTTTTTTAATACTGGGCCAATTCCTTCGAATAGCAACTCTATAAATCGCAAATTTCATCTAGTTGGTACTTTGGGGGGGGGGGGGTAAAAGTTGAAAAAGTTTAATTCTTCACAGACGAAAGTTGAAAAAACAAAAAAAAACCGTACGAGTTTTTAAGTTAGAACTTTTACTGGCTATAATTTCGAGAAAAAGAGTCGGATCGAGTTGAAATGTATAAGAAATAATTATTTGGTATGCCCGCACACGTCAGTTGTGTCAAATTTAAACTATACCCATTTCCCACCCCCTAGGGGGTACAAGTTTTTTTGTTTTTCGGCGTTTTTAGCCGTAATTTTAAAACTTTTGGGTTGAAAATTTGCCAGTAGTTGGAACTCATATGTATCCATAACATATTAAACAGGAAAAAAATTCGGCACTACAGTTTTTTTTTTAATTGCCGGGAAACTGTGTTTTCGCAGATTTCGTATATTTTAACAAAAACACCTAAAATCTTTAAAAAAAATTGATCAAATCATTAAAACAATTTTATGTGTATCTATGCAGGATGATACTATTAAGTTTTGTGCTCAAGTACCACTTTTGACTTTAAGTTTACACAAATTTAATTTTTTTTTTTTTTACTGAAGTTCTTTCTGGCTGATTAAAATTAAGAACTGATATTAAATTCGTAATCACCGACCCTAAAAACATATAATTTGACCACTTTTGATGTCTTTTACACAAAAATCCAGAAAAATGTTTTAATTTGAAAGTGATTTTATCACTTTTATTTATAATAATTCCTGTAGACCTGTGACCTCTCTGTTTCCTCATTGCTTTGATTACATTATGTCTGTACTGTACTAGTCCTCTCGGATAAAATCACTTTCAAATTAACGCTTTGATGCTCATTTGTAAATACAGAACCTTAATTTAAAACTTTCTTACTTTGCTAGTTTATACTGTGCTTGGTTTGGACTGTACTGGCTTGAAAATACTAACTACCGATTTGCATCGAAGCGTTTTTTCGAAAGTGATTTTATCACTTTCAGATTTAAAAATTCCTGTAAATCTGTGACCTCCCCGTCCCCACTATGCCCCGACCCAACTATGCTCCGTCCCCACTATGCCCCGACCTCACTGTACTGGTTTTTTATATATTAAAGGAACAAGCAAAAAAGAAGGAAAATTACATTTGGATCGTAATCAATTTCTAGGTTGCTATGCGTGAGTTAATCAACAGTTAACAGGTATTTGTTAACAAAATATTTTCATACATAAACAATGTATAGATAATAACGGTAGCAACTCATTATAGAGTTAACAATAAGCCGTAATCGTATCCTCCATAATACATAAAATAACATGTGAATTACGTTATAACTTTTACAATTAAATATTTAAGTTTAAAAAAATAAAAAAAGGTATGAATTTGAATATTGTCTAATATTGTAAAATAACAATCTCCGAAAAGAAATACCATACAATTTTGATTTTAAGAGAAAATTAGTGTCATATCCTTAATTGAATCACTAAGTATTTAAACACATATCAAGAAAATTTCTATCACGTGAACGACTAGAAGACATATAGTTGTTTCCTAATTAAATACAAAAAAACTATAAGAATTTGTTCAAAAGTTATTAGGAGGGTTTCTTGCATACGTTGATTGAATCGAACAATCGACTAAGTTATTTCATCTACTTCTGTATTAAATTATTCAGACTAAATCCTTAGTAAAGTTTGAAAAATAGATTTTTTTTGTATATAAAAATGTTTTAATTCTTTCTTTTTTTAGGGAAAATCGATAATTTAAAATATAGTCGTAGAAAGATGGAGCATAGAAAATATAACTAACCTGCTTTATGTGTCTTGGGTAGCATTTAGCATTAATAAGTAAGAAATATATTTTTTTTTTATTTCTATAGAAAATTAACGTCTGCAAAGGTACAGAGTACAGTTAAAGATATTTTCAGTAATCAGTAATTAATAATTCTAATAATATACCAAAAGGATACAATTATGAACAAATTTAAAATTTACAACTGGCACAACCTATTGATCTACTAAAGTATAATTGTTTTTTAAAACGATCGTCCTAAAGGTTCAAGTACAGTTAATAAAGTGAGTGCTTATTTTTAGATGTTACAAAAGTAATAAATTAAATTAATAAAATATATCTAATATATACAAAAAATAAATACAAAACTCCATATTATACATCCATACTCCAATATAGGACGAACCAAAGCACGGCATCACAATTTAAGGCTAAAAATCTTTCAAAAAATAAAAAGTTCAAAATTTTGTTTTAAATATTGTACCTGCAGTGTTATTTTCGACGAGTTTTAAAGGTTCAAACTAAATTTATAAAACTTTAATAATTAATTATTAATTTTAATTTTATTTTATTATTTATAAAATAATGCTATTAATATTTTGTTTTGTAATAATATTGTTCCACGGTGATGAAATTATGACAAAATGCTTGTGTAGACAATCCATTTACCACAATTAAACCCTTAAGTATAGAATTACAAATAAGAAATGAGAAATTTAACCAATAGTACTCACAAAATAATCTTAAAAATTATGAGTTAAAAACAGGTAATAAAAAGGAAGGTTCCGCATTGACAAAAGTCATCATTCGTCTAATAGGTGGTGGAATGAGGAACATAAAAAGAAGACTTGCAGACATTTAATAAACCAAAATACTTTATTATATTTGTTTACCAAGTTGTAGGTTATAACATGAATAAAACCGTAATGATTTTTTTCCTCGAAAATAACCAACTTTAATCTAGTAATTGATATTTACACATTTGAGTGCAAATAATAATCTGAAATAATTTTTCTTAAATATTTTCATTTGGCTTAAAGCCTTAAAATATTTGATTTTAAACATTGACAGAAAAATAACTTAAAATTAAGGTAGATTAATAATCAAATTATATCTATGATTGTTTTAGACGTATTTAAACAGTTTTGATAATTATTTAAACAATTTTAAAGTAATTTTTTTAAAAAATTTCAAGTAAAATGTCTCAGCAAATTGCATGCTCTCACAAGTTAGCTAGCTTAATTATATTTACAATATTTTACAAAGTCAGATTTCATATATATATAGTTACAATAATAAAATAAATAATTTTATATTATGTAATGTACATGTATGTGCCAATTTTTTTTTAACATTATTATAATTATTATTATTGTTAATGTTACGTATCAGCAGTTTATATAAATACATATGGTGGAAATTGTCCACCATACGCGAGTGCTACACCGGCACAACTGTCATTCGTATAACTTGGGTTTAATAATAAACATCAGTGAATATTATTATTTACATTAATATAATTGTGTTTTACTTTCATACTAAGATATAACAGTTAATAAATTTAAATTTATTTTAAGTTATTATTTGTTATTCATCTTCATTTTAGGAGTTCAATAGGTTGAAGAACCTAGTTAATGTTCTTTCCTTTTGATAAATGGTAATTAATAAATGGTATGGCATACATTTCATCCTACTACTAAAACTATTAATTTTGATACTTAGTGTTTTATAACTATTTTTTTGTTTTTAATTAAACAAAATACACACCTTTTTGTAAACAATTAATGAGTAACATAAAAATAAGTTGAAAATAAGTTACAGTGGTTACAGACAAAAAATCATTATAACGTATGGTTTAATGTTATAAGTTATACTAATAACTAATTAACTTAGAAAATGATTAAAGGTTATACATTATAATGTGAAATAAATTGGATACACATCGTATTTGGACTCATGGAAGTTTTTTAAGTACACGCTTATATTGGTCTGCTCTTCTTGCTCCTCTAAATCCGGTCTTCAATTGATAGTACCATAACTGGTTTCGTTCAAATGGGTTCCATACAGTGATTCTGTAAAGTTGTTACTTTCAACATGTGCTTGATGTCCTATGCAAGTTAAAATTTTAGTTAACATAATTATTTTATTGAAATTATTAAAATTAAATGTTGACGAGGTTACCTCTTAAATCGGCTCTTGATTTAGTATTATTCATACGACAGTACTGCAACTTATTGTGGTCATTTTGTAGTTTGGAAACATTACGCGCCCTTGCTCTTCGGTTTTGAACCAAACCTAAGTAACAAAAAGTTGTACAATCAAACTTTCGACTTTCATACCCAAAATACAGATGTTAGGGGTGGTAGAAAGTTAAATCCCCTGGTAATATTTCATCGAAAACTTTAACAATACAGAGTATTTTACGCTATTTTTACAAATAAAATAGAAAGATCTATACATTTTTTTGTATCATATTAAGTGGCCCACTTAATATTATAAAAAAAATGTATAAATCTTTCTATTTCATTTGTAAAAATAGCGTAAATACCCTTTATTGTTAAAGTTTTCGATGAAATATTACCAGGATATTTAGCTTTCCACCCCCCTAACCTTTGTATTTTGGGTATGAAAGTCGAAAGTTTGATTGTACAACTTTTTATTACTTAGGTTTGGTTTCAAGACCGAAGAGCAAGGGCGCGTAATGTTTCCATACTACAAAATGCCAACAACAAGTTGCAGTACCGGCGTATGAATACTACTGAATCGCAATCCGACTTAAGAGGTAACCTCGTCAACATTTAATTTAAATAATTTCAATAAAATAAATATGTTAACTAAAAATTTACCTCACATAGGACATCAAGCACATTTTGAAAGTAACAACTTTACAGAATCACTGCATGGAATTCAATTGAACGAAACCAGTTATAGTACTATTAATTTAAGACCGAATTTAGTAGATCAAGAAAAACAGAACAATATAAGTGTGTACTTAAATAACTTCTGTGAGCCCAAATACGATGTGTATCCAATTTATTTCACATTATAATGTATCGTAACGAGATGGAATTACTTTTATGACAATGTAAGTGCCTTTTTGATTAATATCAATCAAGTTCTTTTAAATATAATATAATTCTATATGTAACAGTTACATGAAAGAGTCCAAAATTAAAAAAAAACATGTTTTGGAGCTCATGGTAGAATAGTACAAATTAATTCAGCAGTTTACATAAAGATTCGTATTTTTATGGCTAAAAATATCGTTATTAAAAATAAATTGGGGGAGTAAAAAAAAAAGCTCTACTCAAAGTATAAGCATTTTGAATTCTATACCCACTCTAAAATAAAAATAAATCATACATTATAGAAGTCGATTACAATTACATTTTGTAAGTAGACCTTCTGTCTGTCTTTGTCGTTGTCATTGCCGTTGCACCAGTGGAACGAAATTTTAGTGTTGGTAGTGTGGTATAATCTAAAAAAAGACGAAATATTAGTGACAAGAACTAAAATTTAGATTAATTAAATATGATAAATAATTTTATATTGCATTTCAAACAGACAACTTTCATGCAAATAATTTTAATTTTAATTATTAAATTAATAAGGTAAAAGAAGATGAAAATTATTTGGTATTGAGGAACCTTTATTGACTATTAGGGAAAAATAGCCAACACCTACATATTAATAGGCCAAGGCTTAGAGGTGTCTAAAATTTATTTTATTTTAAATAAGCGACACAAAGCATATGACAAAATTTAGTTTAAAATAAAAAAAAGTACCCAAACAGTTTACATATTTCATAACTTGAAATTATGATGCGCTATAATGTTTTAGTATAAAAATAGTCGAATGTTTATAAATTTGTATGGAAAGTTTTTTAAACATAGTTTTATGAATAGGTCGTTCACGGGTTTAGGTATACTTTGATATACTAAAAAAAGTATACAAATCCATTCTCCCCAATGGGTAGACATTTTTTACTTTATCTCACTCTATTATGTGTAGTTTATGGCCTTTAGACCTGAAAATTAGTCTGAATGTAATTTAGTAAAGGCCCCCTTTACTATACTAGGGGGGTATAATATAATTAGTTTTCTCAAAAACGTGTGGTCTATCTTATTTTTTATTAAGGAAATACAAAAAAAAAGAGTTATAATAACTCTTGAATCCCTATGATCTCCAACTATCCAATATGTACCGTTTCGATTATGCAGTGGGTCTAATTCAATGTTTTTTTTTAAATGTTTAGGTATACCTATTTTTAACACAATACTCTCCAACAAAAAAAATAATATTTATGGGGTTTTGGCCAAACTATTTCAGATTTTAAACCACTGTGTCGATCCCACTAAGCTGTTTCTTAATAAAAAAACATTTTGATTACAATAAGACAATAATAAAATTATAATTACATTAAGACAATTATAAATGTTATAGTCCCACTCTCAACCATATTTTATAACGAATGAAAAGTTGTTAATTAATTTAACAATTAAATTATAGTATCTTAGCTTCAATTTCAGGCAGAGTAGGTATTGGCTTTATAATTATGTGTTTTAGCTTTGGGACGGAGCTAAGATGGTATTGGTAATACAACGATGTGTTATACGTTTTGTTTTGTTTTTTTTTGTGTAGAACACACATTGGGACTTAGTATTAGAGTGAATACACGATTGGTAGATCGGCTGTCAATAACATTATGTTACCATTGTTTCCCATAAGTCGTAATTGACTACCTGTTGTGTTTACTCTTATAGAGCAACCTAGTAGTATACTATAGTCAAAGTGTGTTTTTCTTCTTTTTGAACTTTCCTTATATCTCTAAAGGATCTATTCAGTCTAATTTTCAGTCCTCGAATCTTAACACTAACCTTAAAAATGTAAAAAAAGCTATTGTTTCCACATCTTCTAGGAGTAAGGTTAAT